>NC_045733.1:29662173-29674972 GCF_008692095.1 Etheostoma spectabile | reverse complement strand
ACACACACACACACACACACACAAATCACTTGCAAGGATCATTTTGCACGTCCTCGGTGAGGAACCCCATCAACTTTCACAGCAGGTAACGGCAATGAAACACATCCCAGAGGTACCTGGCTCACACTCACACACACACACACACACACACACACACACACACTGCACATACATTTACTTAGAGAGGTAGCAGATTAGTCCAACATGATGGCGACACTCGTGCACACCACACAGAGAAGTAGCATGCCGCTACTAGGAATGCCAAATGGCTCCCTCTCAGTGACACTCTAAGTCTCTCTTAGCAGATACTGAATGGAAACACGGCTTCTCTGTGCTGTAAAATAAATACGCTAACTATATGCTTGTACTTCTATCTTGTGATGTTCTGTCCACCCACTTTCTTCTAAGTAGCCAAATTAAATTCAGATAATGGCCTTGGCAGTATCTTGTAGAAACCACAAATGAGGTGTGGTGTTAATTGGAACTAGTTCTTGGAGGAAATGCTGTTTCCGAGCACAGTTTGTTCTCGGAAGAACTATTGTGTCAGACAAAGTGGAAGCGCATGTGCCCCCGATGTAGCATATTGTTGTAGTTTTCAGTCAGGAAAAAAAAAAGTGAAGTATGCTTTCTTACCAAAAATCATGGATGTATAAGGAGAGCTAGATACAACAAAACTTCTACCAATAAGTCCCAGTGACCAATCACGGTAACAATCCCTTATGTTGATATTCAAAAATTGGAGTGGTTTAAAAAGTTATATACGAGCCACACAGCAGTATATAATGTCTATTAGCTCGACTTTTACCAGCTGCAAAATTAAATTGATGAACACATTAATTGATGCATCAATAAATACACTTTAATAAAACATATTGTTACAAACAGTGCACTATTCTGCATTGATACTTTTATTTTTGGTACTTAGAGTATATGCTAATGATATTACTTTTAATGAAGTTTCTGAATGCAGGAATTTTACATATTTCCACACTGTGATATTGTTACTTTTTACTTCAGGAAAAGATCTGATTACTTCTGGCTCCCCCTCTGAAGGATGAGGTGATCTTTCCCCGACCTTTTTAAGTGCTTTAAGTTTCTAAACATAACCATCAAAACCTTTAATAATGCTGTAGTCCATACGAGTAGTATTTGTAATGCAGGATTGTATTTTGGCAAAAAAAAGAAAGTAATATTTAACGAAATTTCACTGATACGTGTGGCAACATTTTTGCAATTTGCCAAACACGTAAAGCATCATTCCCCCAATATAAAAATAGAAAACCTAGTCCGGGCGGCATTGTGTTTCCTTCTAAATGTGTTTGCTGTTGTAAAATAAGTTCCATATTAACATCATTTCTAGGAAGAAGGGTTGTTGTGTCAGCAGTGCTTAGTCTATCCTCGATGTTTCACTTCCAGGATTGCTCTGCAGCCGACAGAAATTCCACACATTTAGGCCGGATAGCCATTGCCTTGGCTTCCTTTGTGTTGCTATTTCAAACTGTGGTGGATTTCTGGGGACTATGGTTAACTGCTCCTCAGATCTCTGCAGGGTAAATCCAGACAGCTAGCTAGACTACCTGTCTATTTCTTGTGTTTTTTGTTGTATAACTAAAAGAACTTTTGAAAGTACACGTTCCACCAAAACAAGTTCCTTCCCGAGGCTAGTTTGTAGAGGAGTCATTGCTAGGAGTCCAGCGCATAGCCCTGCCTAAGACGACGATTGGGATTGGTTTAGAGAATGCTTATAAACCATAGCACATTTTCCCCCTTCCCAGAATGCTGTGTGGACCAGCCAGACCCTCTTTTCGCAGCGACGTGGTGGAGGAAGGTCTGGCAAAGCAAGACTAGTCAGTGTTACATGTGCATGTCTTGGAGTGAGTTATTTACCCTCCCACTTTACCACTGCTGAGGTGCCGTTGAGCAAAGCACTTACCCCCAAGCTGCTCCAGTAAAGCTGCTCAGTGGTGAACAGATTTGAATGAATACAATAGAATAGAAATTGGTTTGGGATGAATGTTGTAGTGGATGAAATCACTCTTTGTTTTGCTTCATTGTGCACTGAATTGACTTTCCTCCGTTTAATTCAATCTACAGTCTCGTTTTGTTTGTCACATCTTTGTGTGACACTAAGCACCACACATAACCTTCAAACTTGCAACACTCAAGTGAAATCCTCCACAGCATACACATCACTTCTAACTTAAAGCCATGCAATGCTTCGTCTTTGTTGGATGTGACTTATAAAATGACTTTTTATTTGATGCTAGTGAAGATTCAAGTGTGCAAAATCATTCATTACTCACTATAGAGCAAATTATTGAGTGGTTATTATACAGGGATTATCAAATGAGTAACCATGGGAGTCATTTCAGACAGTTCTCATGATACATCCAGGCTTTGAACAAGACTCTTAAGGCTGCGTTACATTCATCTCTGGGAAACAAACCGGCGAAATGGAAGCCTAGTTTCTTTGGCAGTACTGACTCGAAAACTATACATAAAAAATACACCAAAGAACAAATTGAAATGCACAGTGCATGCCTACAATCTCAATAAACGGCGGCGGCTGTGGCTCAGTGGTAGAGCGGTTGCCTGCCAATTGGAAGGTTGGTGGTTCGATCCCCGCCCCTGCAGTCCTTGTCGAAGTGTCCTTGGGCAAGACACTGAACCCCGAGTTGCCCCCGGTGCTGCGCATCAGAGTGTGAATGTGTGTGAGTGTTTATCTGATGAGCAGGTGGCACCTTGTACGGCAGCCCCGGCCACAGTGTGTGAATGGTGAATGTTTCCTGTAGATGCAAAAGCGCTTTGAGCAGTTGTTAAGACTAGAAAAGCGCTATATAAATACATTACATTTACATAAACAATGTTTCAGGGTGAGTTTTTCCTTTAATCTATCTTATCAGTCGGTCACATTAATTAGCCTTTTCTCTTCTCCTATATGTGTCTCCTCCCTCTCTCTCTCTCTCTCTCTCTCTCTCCTTATATAATATATTATATATATAATAATATATACATATACTCTATATATAAAATATATATAAAAGATAGTGAACACAACAATAGCATTTATATGTATGTATATGTACAAATGTATATATGCATGTATATGTATATGCATGTATGTACTTACATGCATATATATGTGTGTATATATGTTTATATGTATATATATGCATATATGTATATATTTGTATATAAATTTGTATGTATATCTATATATATATCTATACATATAGATAGATATAGATAGATATAGATATAGATGTATGTGTATGTCATTGTTGTATTCATTGTCTTTTGTCCCACGTCTCTGCCCTCTTTCTGTCACTCTGTAATCTGGGTGAGTCTCAGTATTTGGAAGTTCAACCCTCCCTCTCTGAACAGCTGACCTGCTGACATGCTTTTATCCCGGAGTTATCCTCTCCTCTTCCTTCTCACTCCCTGCCTGCCTGACGACCCGAACCATAACGCTGAACCAAGCAAAGACAACATTTCAGTGTGAGGCGTTTTTAATATTTTGTTCACCACATTTGAATACATAAAACAGACCCAATTTTGTAAAAAAAAAAATCAGCAACAAGAATAACAACTACAAAAGAATTTGATACAGTAAAATTGCAACGTTTCAACATGAAATCTCAGAGACGTAAGTTCCATATCAATCACTAGGGTCCAATCAAATGACTGAAAAAACCATGATAAACATGAATATAATTAGGTCCCATATCAAAATGAATTGAATCAAATGTTTCTTCTTTTTTTCCACTGAGATTTGGTTATTATAAAAAACAAATCCCAGTGGATTCTAGAGATCTATTTATGTGTTTTGGAGAGTGAATGTGTCCAAGTGTAACCAGTTCCTGTTATTGGTATGTGTGCAACAAGAATTCAAATGAGCTGTATTTTCAATTTAAAAGAAGGAAAAATAGTTGCCACTCTGAAAGACTGTTGAAATGTAGCAGTATAAATATTGTAGGAACTTATGAATTCAGTGTAGGCAAGTTGTACTGTACTTTCTGCTGGTATGCTGCATGGTCCACAATTTATTGATTTGACATCAAAAGCATATAGTCAAAGATCAAGTGAATTGAATCTGCAATGCTGACACTCTCTATGAATACTCAACAAAACCTTATTATGGAATTGGGACACAGCGTACTGTATATTGGCCAACGTTAAGGCTTTGAGTTGTGGTATTGCACATGGAGGTTCTTGATAGACACAAAGGATGGAGAAAGTTACTATGGCGATCAAAAGCATTGACAGTGGATTAATGGAGAGTGTAGGTGTTGAGGTCGTCACCTGAAACGAGCAGGAGCCACTTCAACAGAGCAGCTGAGGACAAACCAGTGTTGTCCTCCTCTGAACTTCAGCTAATCAATTAACGTGATTTAATACACAGTCACTCCACATGGAAGCCAGCGTGGCTCGCTGTTCTCCTAATTTATACTGTATCGACCATTTCACACACATGCAGAGAATGAGAGGGAGACAGACAGAGAGAGAAGAAGAAGCCTAGGCATTGTTTTGAATGGTTTGGGGTGAACCTGGATCTCAGGGGAAATGATTAAATGATTCTTTTATTTTTATACTTCCACATTGCTAAAGTTTAAAGGGCTGAAAAGACAGAGACGGAGAGCAAGCGAGGCAGAGAGGGACTGACTCAGAGAGAGAGCCTTCGTCTAGCCTTTGGCAGAGAAAGTGAGCCTGCATATTACTCAGTCTATCACAACACAGCAGGAGAATGGGAGGAGAATTAATACACTCGGCTTTCATGCCAGTGTGCTCTCTCTTCGCCTTTCTTCTCCCCTACCCTCTTGCTCTCTCTTTCTCTTCAAGCTCCACTGGATAAAAGCACTTTGTGTGCTAATAGAATTATCTTATATATTGCTCTGATCTTTTTTTTGTTCAAGCTAATAACGACCGGTCCGAGCAACAACAAAAAATTAAAAAAAAAAAAAAAGAAATAAAGAAAAGAAATCTACTTGAATCTTGAGATTGTATTCAATTTTCTGTTCATTTGTAAACACATGCATGGTGCCAACGGCAGCTTGGTCTTCAGCAGTGCTGCTAAGGCTCAGGGGCATTTCTGTGTGCATTTCAATGACATAAACAGTATCTAGCCTGCCATACCCTCGACAACCATCTATCTGGCTCCCATAAATCTGAATGACATTAACATTTGAAAAACCCCAACTCCTGCCTGTCTGTGGATGGTCCTCTTAGACAGACAGGCCTCCATTTTCTTTATCCACATGGCGGACAGGGAAGACAGGCACAGCCACAGACAGGCATAAATCTGTACAGGTTAGAGCCGTTGAACTGCTTCAGCCGACAGGTTAAGTGAATATCACCCTCTGCCTCCTGAAAAAGCTCACACTCCCATTTCCCACTCTCATTAAATGTGTGTTTCATTTCTACCTTATTTGGCTGGAAAGTCATTTTACCCTCTTTTATAGAAGGTCATAAAATATATAGTGGTTTTCTTAACGCTCTGCATAGCATTTACATTTTCTATTGTATAAATGTGATCGCCGCGACACGGGGCTGAATAAAACATTCATGGTAAAAGCCATTTCTTCTGTGACATTTGGTCTCCTATCTATCATCAGTTTTCTATATGCAGCCAGGAGAACAAACGCTGGTCAAATGTTTAAATGTGGCCTCTCCACATAAAATTCAAACCCTGCTTTCACATTAACACCCGCCGGCTAGTAGATGGAAAATGCTTTTTTTTTTTTTTTTTTTTTTTTTTTTAGCAGATAAGAGAAAAGTCAAATGGAAATGACTCGCAGGGCTGTTGTGGCAGTGGGGAGCGGACTGATGGGCTTGGGAAATTGAAGCGTGTCAGTAAAATTAGAAAAAGCAGGCTCTGCCTCAACTGGAAGACATGTAAATGTGGTAGAGTCCCTGAGATGAGTCCATTATGGACTGTCCCACGCAGCCTTTTCTCATCAGAAATCCCATCAGTATATTAAAAGGTATAGCCTTGGCACTGACAAATTAATTCTTTTTTTTTTCTTCCCCTTGACTGATTTGAATCGTCGCTGAATTCAGTGATGGGCAGCAATTCAATATTATCATTCATCTTCCTTAAGCAGAAAAACGTCCTACAGAAAAAAGGAAAAAGAATGTTGTAATACAATTGTGTTGTCTAAATAGCAATATTGATTTGAAATATATAGATGGATGGATGGATAGTCAAAAACTCAACATTGTCTTAATCTTACTTACGTAACATGCTTAATTTATGCAACATACAAAACTAACGCAACGTACTTAATATATGTCACACACGTCACATAATTAACTTATGTAGGCTACGTACATAACAAACTTACTTTAACCCAAACCGTCATCTTTAACTAAACCTAACAGTTTTGTTGCCTGAACCTAAAGAAGTAAAATGGACTGTATTTAAATAGCGCTTTTCTAGTCTTAACGGCTACTTAAAGCCCTTTTCCACAGTCCAGGAACCATTCACACACTGTGGCTGAGGCTCCCATACAAAGTGCCATCTGCTAATCAGATAAACATTCACTCTCCCATGCACAGCATCGGGGGCAACTCTGGGTTTAGTGTCTTGCCCAAGCACACTTCGACATGTGACTGCAGAGCTAGGGATCAAACCACCAACCTTCCCATTGGCAGGCAAATGCTCCACCACTGAGACACAGCCGCGCCAAAGATGTAGGTTTGTTTCGAGGACATGTTATCCGGGGGAAAATAAACTTCCTTCCAAAGTAATTAAGAATTCAGTTTAGTTAGGACACTTTTTTTAGGAGACAGGGTTGCCAATGTTTGATTTCAGTTGCTAAAATACTCTGTGGCCATTTTGAGGAAAATAAATGTTTTCCTGTTTTATCAGAAAAGGTTGCATGAAGTAATACACATTCAAATTGTTTTACAGGATTACATCAGAGTGGAGTGAAATGAGAACTGTACATATGAACTAATAAGTCAATTTATGGCAAGTAAGTGAGTCCTGTGTGTCCTGATATAAATACTGGGCAATGAGCAGACAAATAACATCTGATGAGAAGAAGAGTTATTTTCTATATCTGGACAACTTGGAGTCCAACATCATTTATACAAAGGTCACTTAGCAGAGGGGAAAAAGAGGCAGCATTTAAATCCTCATCCATTATTTATAGTTTGTCTGTAGTTGGTATTCTCCGGCCAAGTTATTTATGAATAGTTGCTGGAATGATTCCAATAAACGAATGAAGACCAAAGAAGGAAAGTTATCCAATTGTTTTTTTTTTTAGCACTTGACTTCTTCCTTCACAAAGATGGTTAATGCAATGACAACTGTACTCCATGCGCAGGGCTCATACTACTAAAAGACAATGCATAAAACTAATGCTATCATAATAGTATCACAGAGAATTAACAGAAAATGAAGGCGGGACACCATGCATGATAGCTGTACCATCATAAACAACAAGGGCATGAATAGTAGCTTCTGAGAAAGCTAATATTAGCCTTGTCATCATGTACAGAGTGTGCACACTTAAGTTCAAAGCTGTTTTTATTCATTCTGCGCAGATGTGATGCACATGTGGATTACAGTTGTGAATGTGCTGTAGATACGTTGTGTGATTACCTATGATACAACAACTAATGACACCAAACTGTCTAAGAAGTCATGTTTGGAAGTATTTTGGAGACTGCACCATGGGTTGATGAAGACTACAAGTCTACAGCCTCGCTAGCAACTGTGTGATAATGTAACGCTCACTGTTAACTATTGTTAACTTTTGTATAAAGTCCAAAGTACTGGTGAAATTTGGACTTTAAGCAGGAAGGTTAGGCAGGAAGGTGAACGCCTCCAACAGCTGATTCCATTTAGGAAGAGAGCATTGATTTAATTAGATCTTCCTGCACGAATTTACACTGAGCTATATTTAAATCAGGAGAAACTAGTTGCATATATGTGACAGTACACAGCAAAATAAGCACATTCATTAGGACAACAGCTGGATTGATTTAGGGGTGCGCTGATTAAAAGTTAGGTCTTCCTGAAAGAAGTTACGCTGAGATAGATTTCACTGTGAACCACAAATGTGAACTTCATTGTGGGAAAGTCTGGTAATTTATCGTTTGGAAAACATAAATGTCTATATTTTATGCCAATCAATCAATTTAGTACATTTGGAGATATTTCACTGGATAAGAGATGACCTTGTCCTGCTGATGGTGCTAAATGAAAAGTCAGTGATTCACCAAAGTCATCACGATTCGTCGTCTGGGAACCAAACGTCATAGCGGTCCATCTAAAAGATGGAATTTCACCAAACCAAACATGTCAACATCCTGGTGTATCCAAATACACACAAGTACACAATTTTAAGCAAATCATCCAGTTGTCGTTGAGATGTTTCAGTGTTACCCACCACAGGGTTGACCCTAACCCTTAACCCTAACCCTAACCCCCCCAACCCTAACCGACAAACTGATATTATTATCTCTGGATAAAAGTACAGTAAGGATGTTTGCTGACTTTAAATACAACCTAAATACAGTAAGGTAGCCACAAGAAAAAAACTAAAGTCAAAAGGTCCAACAACTAGTAAACAAGCCTTTAAGCTCATGACAAGCTGCATTGTACTTTAACCCTCATGTTGTCCTCGGGTCAAATTGACTGGTTTTCCTATATCAGTGTTCTTTTTAATTACCCAAAAAAACCCAAAACATGATTGATTCCACACAACGCTCCTTGGCAAGTAAAAACCTCTACTTTCATTAATTTTGGGGCGTCTTATTCAATTTCATAGCATTTGGAGAAAAAAAAATTGAAGTGGTTTTGAAATAGTATTGAGTAAAAGTTGACATATTCCAGTCTGTAATTATCCATTAACATCCATTTCTTTAATTTTAGTCAAAATAATTCCTGATTTCTGCTTTTCTAACTCAAACGTAAGGTAAAATTTCCTAAAAAACTTTACAAACAACAATTAAAAGCCTCAACAAAAGTGTTGATTTTCAATTTTGATGGGAAGACAACACAAGGGTTAAGGGTCCCATGGCATGAAAATTTCACTTAATGAGGTTTTTTAAAATTAAAGGAGAATTTCGGTCTACTGCAGTCAAGATTCGCTGTGATCACTTGGAGGGAATAACTGCACATGGCAAGGCACTTGCAATGACATTTTGAGGATGTCTAGAGGTTAAAAACAAGGTTAAAACTTGCCCTGTTCACGCCTATTGGCTGGTAACTCTGGCAGAAGGTTAACGCGGTGTAGATAGCACCGATTATTTTCATTTTTCTCTCTAGTGACAGCACTAGAAATTTACAAACAACAGAGCTACATGTTGAAATTGACCGCAATTTTCCTTTAAACAGGGCAAGTTTCAAATGTGTTTTTAGCCTCTAAACATGTTCAAAACGTCATTAAAAGTGCCTAGCCATGTGAAGTGATTCCTTCCAAGTGAACACAGTAAATCTGACTGCTGTACATGTGACAGAAAGGCATGAAAGTTGTGCTAATACAGCTCTGTTCAGTTCCGGTGTTGATACTGCAAGGAGTGCTTCGGGACAAGCTACAAACTACAACACCGAAAAGAGATACAAACATATTTTCAAAAATAAGCATTATTTCTTTCAAAGTAAGTGATGTACAACTAGCAGGAGACAAGTTATAATTTAGGTAAGTTTGGAGCCCTTATTTATTCTTTAAATTAATAGCCTACATATTTTTGTTTCATCTCTTTTCTGTGTTGTAGTTTGTAAATGGTCCCTAAGCTCTCTAACTACCGTCTCAACACAGGAACTAAACACAGCTGAATTAGCACAACTTTCAGGCATTTCTTTCACATCTACTACAGTCAGATTCCCTGTGTTCACTCGGAAGGAATCACTGCACACGGATGGGCACTTTTAATGACATTTCAAACATGTTAAGAGGCCAAAAACACGTTTAAAACTTGCCCTGTTCAAGCGTGTTGGGTGCTAGAGGAGGAATCTGGCTCCTTATGAGGTCATGAGGGGCAAGGTTACCTCCCCTTTCTCTGCTTTGCCCGCCCAAAAAATGTGGCCCACCCATGAGAGAGAGACGTAATGGCTTTCAAAGTGGCAGTTGGTCAAGACCCCCCCCCCCAGTCTCCAGTCTCCTCAAATGCTGCAGACTCAGAAATGGAACATCTTAAGTAAAGCTCATTGTGGGACTGGCTCTAGTGGCTGTAATTCTGCACCAAGGCTGAATTTTGGGAAACACACTTCAGATAATGGTATTAGGGGACCACTACGGTCTATATAAAAGCATCCAAAAAGCACCATGTTATGGGACCTTTAAATACAGGAAACAACACACTGCACACTGTAAGAAAGATTTAGAAAATATGGTACTTTTCAACACTTTTGAAACAAAATCAAGACCAACTTTCTCCCAGACTGCTTTTATAATTTAGTGAATTGATAATCAAGGAGTTAAACCCTGATGATCTGGATGCTGTTTTTTGTTTTTGTTTTTTTTACACACAGTCATCCAAGTTGCACGATTTTTTTTCCAGTTTGGAAACTGTGCTGCCCCATTTCAGGTTGTGTGAAGGACTCCCACAGGTACTCATTAGTATTGTTTACTTGTGAACCCAAAGGGGCAGCGTTGTCTTCTAATCATAGATTTTACAACACCTTCTACACTCTGGCACCATTTTCCCACACATCTGTGATCTAATGAAGAAATAGTCCAGGTCAAAACTTGTTCTGAATTAACGTACAGTGTTTCAATATGTTAGAGGATGCCCGAATAAACAGTAGGCCCAAGTCTGCATTGTTCGGATGCCCCGATTATTACAATAAGTCCAATTTAAAAATTCATCTATTGTGTCAGGATTTCACCGTTAGTGTCCATCAAGACCAAGACAATCAATTAGTTTCAGCATGTGTGCTGGTTTATAAACGAGGCTGTGTATGCTGAGTTCAAGGTGCAGCAACCACAATATTGAATACTGCATAAGATTTCATGGGAGAAAATCAATAACCTTCTTATTATGCCATGTCATGACGCCTCAGAGCCTACCACAGGAAATCCTTTCTTCAGGCCAACAGAAGACACACGATACGGACAATACTGAACAAAAACAGTCAATTTAAGAGCCTGGGTGGACGTCTCTGTTCTCGGTGTCTCCAGCATGATGAAACCAATCAGTAAGATGGATATTTAAGGGCTAGTTTGGGGTTTGCAATCGACTTGAGAACTCAAAACTCATAAACACCTTCTTTTTGTTTTTTAAACAAAGATGAAGTGCAAATAAGGCTACATACAGTTTAGCTAATAGTTCATTATAGTGCATTATATAACAATAATAACCCATTAAAAAGTGAGGGTGTATAAAACTCATTTTAATTCTTAGTTACAACCTATAATCCCTTGATGAAGAATGCATTGTTTTTAAGTGGGACTACTAATTTATTGAAAGTGAAAATATGTGACAACTCAATTGTACATATTCATTTTTTTAAATCAACAGGTATGCTAAACAACTTTGGGTTACAACAACAAAAATAATGTCCATTAACAAAGCTATTAAATAAAGGCATTTTTTTATTAGTTATTAGTTACAACTTAGGCTAACCTGTTATGAAAGTTACAAGAATTTGAAGTTACTAAGTACAAGAAGTTACTAATATTGTTATGCTATTAAAAAAATTAAAATATGTATCCATAAGCGTTTTGGCTTTATAACCGGGAAAAAAAAAAAATCCGCCCCGTGCTTAAGTTAACTAAATTCAAGACGCTGCCGTGTATACGGTGTATCTCAACTAAATTGGAAATGTCCGACAGCAAGTGAATGCAGCACGTAGGTAGCGCGGGACTGCGCGAACGCTCTCCTCCTTCTTTTTCTCCCCCCTCCTCCTTTCCCTCCTTCTCGCGCCTCGCGGCGCGTGTGCCCGCTGGTGAGTGCGCGCGCACGGGAGGTTTCGGGGGTTGTGCTCGCTCTTGCTCTCTCTGCTCTCTGACCCCAGTGGCAGCTCCGACTCACTGCACTCCGGCTCCCCCTCCGTCAGACCAAGGCTGCTCTCTCTCTTTCCTGTTGTCTGTCAGTGTCTCCCGCACTCCTCTCCGACTCTACTCCCCTTCGCTCTCTTGTCTGGGTTCTTTCCACGGGAGCCAGCCGAGGTCCCGCCGGGTCGAAGGTTCTGCCCTATCCACTCAGACTGCCGCAACCCCTGGACGGCCGCTAGGAACCTACCCGCTCTCCTGCTGCTGCCGCATGGACCCGCGTCCCTCCGCCGCAACTGCTGCTGCTGCTGCCGCGTAGAGGGCGACCCCGACCCGACACTCTTTCTCCGGCCAGATAAAAAACGCACAAAAAACCCACACGACAAAGGTAGAGCAACCTTTCCGCTATGCGTTGAAAACCAAAGAGGGAGGGTGGGGGAAAAAAAAGAAATTCCTGACACAAAGCCGTCGGTTAAAAGGTGGCTTGTCATTTACGAGGACGAGCAAGAGGTTAGCGCGGCGGTGCCGTGACACTGACCACCTTTGGGTGTTTTTTATTATTCCAGGAGCAGAGTTCAGGATTGCACCGACCTCCTTTCTTTTTGTGTACATTTCTGCAAGCTGTTAACAGCAAGAAGCGCATAGCACACATCGTCTACATTATGCATGGTATCAAAAAGGGTCAATTTATTCGCCGTTTGCCCCCTCTGCTTACCCGGAGTGATTTCTACTCGTGAAGTTAGCTATATGGTGGGGGCTCTGTATATTCTAAGACAGGGCCGACAATGTGTGTGTGCACCACCGTTATAGAAAAGCAGCTCAGTACGAAGCTACAGTCTGCATAATAAAAAAAA
>NC_045733.1:29661841-29662163 GCF_008692095.1 Etheostoma spectabile | reverse complement strand
TCCATTGCCAGGGCAGGTTTAGCAAGCTAAGCTACAGAGCTAGTTGCTGCTACTGTAGCCACAAGGTAGAGACAGACAGGCGAGCAAGGCGAGTTACACACACACAAACGCAACACACACACACCTACTGCACACGGCGAGGAGACTGTCGTAAAGCATGCTGCACACAAATCGGCCTGCATTTGCACAAAAAAGAGAGCACCTTTTCCGTGAAGCAGCCGTAGTAGTACTACTTCAGGGTTTAGATTTTGCCATTGGAGAAATGAGGTAAAAAGGCATCTGACAGAGCAGCTTTTAATTGAAGTGTGATTTTTTTTTTTTT
>NC_045733.1:29652907-29661831 GCF_008692095.1 Etheostoma spectabile | reverse complement strand
TTTTTTTTTTTTTAAATGTTTTTTTTAAAAGCCCAGGAAGATTTGCCAACTTGTTTCTTGTGCAGCCAGGATTCAATGGAGGTGGAATAATGTCATTGCAATGTAAAGACCCTCTTTTTTTGTTGTTGCAGGAATTAAGTTTACCCACATATCTATTTCTATGCTGGCATACATCTTTCTGGCTTAAATTCATAACACATATCATAGAAAGCAGCATCCAGCTGACCCAGATAACATAAATCAATGCTTTTGTGAAAATAGGACACTTTTTAGTTGGGAGGTTGTTTGCTTCAAGATATCAACAACAACTGGAGGTCACAGCTTTTCTCTTCTTTCTTTTTTAACTCAAAACTGCATCATTGGATTTAACCATCAAATGAACTCCAGAGCTGCTGTATATTCTGCAAAAATACGCCTGTTAAATTGAGAGCATTTTAACCCCCTTCCTCTTGTGCTTGTGGCTGCATCAGGAGGTCTGGTATAAAAAGCCCACAGTGGCCACTTTACTATCAGTCAGGGAGGTCAGACAGAAGGGAAGCTCAGGGTTGCAAGGAGACACACCGCGAAGCCTGGTGAGTGAGCGATGAAGATGCAATCACTACACTTGTTGTGCAGCATTTTAGTTGCTTTTCCCTCCAGAATTCAAGATGTGAAAGTGTGTTTTTTACCTAATTTAGTCTTTAATGTATGCAAAGTTCAGTTGACAGATTGATTGATCCTGGTTCATTTTACGATGAGAGCATCAGGCCTGGGATAAGTAAAGCAGAACTTTGCTTTATTTTTGTGTGTATAAGGGTAAATTGCCAGATCTGTTTTGTGCATGCACTGAATGCTTTGCAACATATTTGATCACCAGCAAAGAATTATACTTGCAGGGTTAATGCCTTAGAGGCCATGCTGCAGTCATTTCTATTTTTTTTTTTTTTTTTTTTTTTTTTTTTTTTACATTTGAATATGTTAGTTTGCATTAAAACCAGCTGGATTATAAACAGCAATTAAAAAGTACCTTCCAGATTGTAAATTGTCGCCTTAACAGTCCAGTGTTTAGTTTGTTTGAAAAGCTAGAATAAATCTGCTAATTATGTTTAAGTTACCTCACTGCATCTTTATGATTAGGATTTTATTAAGAATGGTTTGATGAGCAATTTTGGGAATTTATGTATTCCAGAATCTAATTGTAGCACAGTAAAAAAGAGTTAACGTTCTTGTTTGGGCTCTCTGACACTAAACAAGAAAACTGTAATTGTAGCATAAAGTATTGATCACAATAAACATTGTGATTGGAAATAATTAGAAAAAAGATGCCCTCCTTACTTGATGTGTACTCTGCTTCATGCAGAGTACACATCAAGTAAGCAAGCTGCTTGTGCTCAGTCTAAAAATGCATTTGAATGAATTTATTCAGAGGTTTTTTTTCTACTTTCTTCTTATGTAAAAGACCTTCCGACTAGTGTATTCAGAAGTGGGTGCATGCCTTGCGGTCTTGTTTAAAGCAGCTGATTTGTGCGTGTGTTTCTCTTTGCTCCTGTCGGTGCAGATTGCAGTGTGTCGTGGTCGAGTTGGTCGGCCGGGTCGCTGCTGCCGCTGCTGCTGCTGCTGCTGCTGCTGCTGCTGGGAGACTTCCTGGGCTTCTTGAGCGGCTCTGAAGGATGACCGCTGCACGGCTCGCTGCTGAATCCCGGTGAACGAACGGCGTCTCATGTCCAAACGGCGGAAGGATGGCTCATGGCAAAGTGACCATCACGGTGGACGAGTACAGCTCCAACCCCACACAGGCCTTCACACATTACAACATCAACCAGAGCCGCTTCCAACCTCCACATGTCCACATGTAAGTGTCACACACACAAATGTAACACCTGTAACTTTTAAACATACGCTCACCCAGGTCTTTAGGTCTTGATTGATTCATTTCATTTCACATTCTATCTTTTGGTGTTTTATGGCTGGTTTTGTATGACATGTTAAACATATTTCAGAAGATATAATAATACTGAAATTCAGAGATTTTTGGTTGCAACAGGAAGCCAATCGGGAGCCTGTTTGATGCAGAGTCTTTGTTTATAATTTGATGTAGAGCTAGGCAATATATTGATATTATATTGATATTGTGATATGAGACTAGATTTTGAATATCGTATTATGGATATGAAAGTGTCATCTTTTCCTGGTTTAAAGGTACGCATTACAGTGAAGTGATGTCATTTTCTGAACTTAGCAGACTGTTGTAACTGTTCTATTATTTGCTTTTACCCACTTAGTTATTATATCCACATTACTGATGATTATTTTTCAAAATCTCATTGTGTAAATATTTTGTGAAAGCACCAATGGTCAACACTACAATATTGTTGCAGTATCAATATCAAGGTATTTGAAAATATTGTGATATTTGATTTTCTCCATATTGCCCAGCCCTAGTTTGATGTAATGAACTCCAGCTCGTTGTACGCTGGCTGTACTGTGTTACATTTAAGGAAAATAAATATTGCTGGTTAAAAAAAAGTTTGCAGTAAGTATGGCAGGTGAGCCATATTGTTTAAAAGATAGAAGTCACATTGTAAAAATGGGCAACATTTACACAATCTCACACTTTAAAACTTAAATGCTTTCCATGGTTCACACTGATTTAAATAAAATCTTTTCTGACGTTTTTTCCTCCCTGTCGTGCGTCGCGGACGCCTCGCCTCAGTTACCTGTGAGACTGACATTGTTTGTGCCACATTGGGGTGCATGAACGCTTTGTCCCCATTAGGGCGCTCTTTTTATTTATTTATCAGACCAGTTATTTAATGTAGCTCTTGTCTGATGCAGTTCCAATCTGCCTCTCGTTAGTGGGTCAGAGTGCTGTGACCTGACAGCCCTCGCCACGCTCACACATCAGAGTGCTGTGTGTTTTATCTACAGACAGATATTAATCCACAGCTGCATGTTGGCATGCTTTGTGTCTTCTCCCAATTACAGCTGGATGTGTTTTTATATTCACTGAGCATGTTGTGTAAAAAGTTAAGCTGCAGCAGGGTACCGTAAGAGATTGAAGGAGAGCACCACATTGTTGCCTGTGTGTTTTTTTTTTATCATTATCATAGTGTATTTTGTCAATTTCAGCTGTTTTAGAGCCATGATCATTTTTTAGAGAAAAGTCGGCACATTCCTTCTGCCTTTTTCAATATTTTTTTTTGCCATTTTCTATATTACAGGTGCAGGAAATAGGGAAAAATTTAATATCTGGCCAAAATAGTTAAATATGAAACATGTTGGCGATTTAACACTTCAAAACCCACCGTTAATTCAAGTTTTTGAAAGTCACACAATGAGCGGCCATGAATGTGAAAAAATGAAGCCCATGTCAGTTATGTAAGGCAGCTTTTCCACCTTTTGTAAATACAAGTCCTGATCATAAAATTGTTGCGGGTAAAAAAAAACAACCAAAAAACAAAGCTTAAAGCCTTTTTTCATTTAAACTGTAAATTGTAGTTGTTTAAATTAATTGTTGTCCACACATTGTCAAATCAGGTTTAAAAAGAGGGACTTATGATTCAGTGTTTATACAACCATTTCTCACCACAATCCTAAAACACTGTCATAGTTTATAAAAATAATTTTTCCCCAGAACTGCGGAATCTTAAAGGAATAGTTTTTGTTTAGCTGCTGCATCTCTATACTACTGGCATCTCTAATCAGACTGAACAGAAAAGTGAGTTCTCTTGTTAAATTCACACGACTGGCCATCACATAGGAGACACTGTAAAGTCCTTCGTCCTGGACGGGGGTCAGGCTGTCTGGTTGCACTT
This sequence comes from Etheostoma spectabile, assembly GCF_008692095.1. Lineage (NCBI taxonomy): Eukaryota > Metazoa > Chordata > Actinopteri > Perciformes > Percidae > Etheostoma > Etheostoma spectabile. The sequence continues at coordinate 29,658,037 of NC_045733.1, read as the reverse complement.
GTGCTGAGAACATGTTAACGTTAAGGTGGAAATAAAGTGGCATCTGTTGGCGGGGTTGACACTCGGAACAGGAGTTCATGTTACATGATGTGCGAGACACAGCGCTCAGGCAGATGCATAAACAACAAGACATTTTTAGACAACTGTCGGATAGATTTGAGCTGGAGGAAGATTTGGGTCACAGTGTAGCAAACTGAAGGGCTGAAAAGTTAGCCAGCTACACTGTCACTTTGGGAAGCAACATCTGGGAAACAAGTTTTTTGTTTTGTTTACCTCAAACGCTCAGATTCCCACAACTCTGTCTTGATAGTCAAGTTCATGTAAACAGGATGATTTTGGGGACATGGTCAAATTATGGAATCTTGTAAACAGCTGAATGGGACTCTTACCTTTGTCCCGGTGTTGGCAGTGTTCACATTATTGTGCCTGCCACTGTGTTGTTTTGGGATTCCTCAGCTGTGAGCAGGGCTGCCAGCACAGTGAGTGCAGTGCCTCTGATGTGGAAAAGGAGACGAGGTCACCTCGCAGTTTGTGTTGCGTCATTCCATTTTAATGGATGACAAAGATGGCAATAAATCAGGCCAAATGCTTCAGTATGAATCAAGGTTAAATACATGGCAGCACAGGTTCCATTGTTTCTAAAATTTCACTGCTTATTTTTGGATTTATTATTGCATGCTTCTATGATTGACATTTTGTTTTCAGTTCCCTGGAAAGTCTTGGTTAGGTTCATCTCAGCCTTATATTTTGCAGTGTGGCGCCGGTTGACCTTAAGCCTTGTTCATTAGGAGAAGCAGCAGCAGAGAAACCTTACATAAAAACCTATTTGTAGGAATCTAGAGAAACAAGCAAAGTGGGAAAAGAATGGATCTGCCTGATGTTTGAGAAGAAAATCCTGTAAACGCACATGTTTCTAAAAGTAGATGATCATCTGTCATCTGGAGACAGCTTAGTTCTATTCCAGGCAATGACAAACAAGAGCAGATTGGGGATGATATTGTATAAAAATAACATATTTTCAATAGGTGTATGTCCGACAACACAATCTTCCAGCTTTTGCTGCTCTGAGAAACACAGCAATGAAAAATGACACAGTGACAGTGTGTTTAAGGTGCAAACTTGGACTAAACAATCTCAACGTTATCTAAATAGTCATTATAATCCCCTTTTTAAAATTTATTTTCTTTTGCCCATATTGTGCAGCCCTGCCTTTTCCTCATGTTCACCGTGGTAGTTTCTGGAGGTGAAACCCCTGTAGGAAGGGGATGTGTTGAAGTCGTGGGGCCTCTCAGCAGATATGTGTTTGGATAAATACATTAGGCTGTTTCCTGGCTTCTACAGAGCCTGCAGTGTTATACCCTGCCATTCTTAAACTCGGACTGGGAACCCCAGGAACGAACACACAAACACACACACACACTCCTACAAGCCCTCCCCCTGCTATGTTGAAGTGCTTATAGAATACACGTTCTGTTCTGGGAAAGTAAAGGCTTGTTTAGATTTGAGAGATAATGATCCGACTTGCTTAGGGGTTCTCGCTCACTGCATCCGCAGTATTTGGACATAAATAAAGTTGTTGCTTCTCTGACAGCAAAGAGAGAGAGAGAGAAATCTCAATTGAGGGGGTTGCCTGCCATTTGAAATACAATCCCTGCTCTAATGTCGCCCCCCCCCCAACAAAATATTTAGATTTCTGTGATGGAGTACAGCAGGGCCTTTTGTGTGGAGTGGAAGGTATCGCTCTCTGAACCGCATATGATAACATGCATGTAGAGCATTTTCACACTCAGACTGACAAACACACACACACACACAGTGGGAGTCACAAACTAATGCTCAGGAACGTGACCCTGAAGTCAAAGTGGGCTTTTTTTCGGCGCATGGTACGTCTCTCTCTCTGTCTCTAAGTGAGCGAAAACTCTGTCCAGCCCTGTTTGTGTCTGGTTTATTTTTTTGCGCCGACTGTGTATTTTTTTTTTCTTCTTTTCCTTGGCCCCCTCATCGTCGTCTAGTGAAATGAAATGCTCAGCAACTTGGAACATATGCTTCGAGTTGGGACACTAATGGCTTCAAATCCAATTTGAGCAGGATCTGGTCCAGACTGCGGGAAGGCCCGACACACAGACGCAGACAGACAAACTGACAGAGCGTTGAAACTAAAAGGACTCTAGACTGGAGATCTGGTGATTGTTTCAAGATTTTTGTGAGCCCTTTAAATAGTCTAGAAAGGTCTTGAATTTAAGGAATAAAGAAGTCTTAAAATGTCTCACATTATTGGACTCCAGGAAAAAGTTAGCAGCAAATTATTTAAAATATTTTGTTTTTACACAGTTGAAGAATAGTTGGTCTGCAAATGATTATTTTCATCATCAGTTAACTCTGTCCTTAAGAGTGTTCATTTTTTTTTAATTCCCACCTGATGTGCGCGCCATGCAAGTCAAGAAAACTCTCAGTGGTGCTGCCAGGGTCAGTGATGGGAGATGGGAGGTTTACTCTGATTCAACAACGCTGTTTATCTTGGCTTCCCATACAGGAGGATGTGGACCGTTACATTGCTAAATATGTATCAAAGTGGAATTTTTCTTTCATAATCACAAAATCCCTTAAAACAGGGCTTATCGATTACTGGAGCGTGGTTACCTGTGTGGGCTCAGCACGCTGCGACCAGGAGAGAGCAACCTGGTCCGCCAAGTTGTTGTCCATTCCTCTAAGTTCCTCTAGTTAAGAGCTGTCAGAGCAATTTGGGGACATTTGTGAATCATGGTGCTTTTGGATGTGCTTGATTAAACTGGTAGTATTGTACTTTGCAGTACTACCATCACCCCTCAAAACATTTACTTTGCAGACATTGCAAACAGCCGACAAACTAGTTGGCGTGGCAAGCGTGAAATATCTCCTCACAGCCGACTCTTTGGCTCTCTCCATGTTGTATGTTTGACATCAAAGAAAAAAACTTACAATCTTACAATCCCTTAAATCAACTGCATAAGATGCAATACAATTAGCAAAATCATCATTTCATTCTGATATAAAATAATAACCTAAAACACTAAGAATCTTTTGATACTTAACCGTTGGGGATACTCTGTGCTAAAGGAATTAACCTGCACAGGGCTTCTTTAGAGGAAATAAAAAATTATATTATTGAAGAATTAGCTGCATTGACCCTGTAATCACATGGATTGTGTTTTAATGTACAACGTAAATGTTTTGAGGGAGACAAAATAATGGCACTTGGATATCAAAACACACAAATGTAAAGTGGAGAGCCATTTCCTCTGACTTTGCCGTTAATTTCTATGTCAGGACACCTCGGATTTGTAGTCTGTTTAATTCATGTTTAGGTTATTTTTTCACCAGTGGGGGGGAACTGGTAACGTTGCCCACAGTACTGTTTACTTTGTTTATTTACTCTATATCAAACCTCATGTACTCAAGACACCTGGGATCGATAAATGGATTTTAATGCCGGAAAATGGAAATTCTTTAAACGCCCTCACAAATGTTTGGCAAAATAGATTCCATATTTAACAAACTCCTCCTCCAGATGCCTTGTTAATTAGTCTTGCACTCTGAATGATTGAGGAGCTCGTAAGTATGAGTCATGTAATTACACCGCTGCCAGCACCTATACACGTGGATACTCTGACGCAAGCTAGTGAGGAAACGGCACCAGAAGAACACATTCACACATTCATTTTAACACTAGGCCTGCACGATTCGGGAGGGGAAATGTGATCAAGATTTTTTTTAGCTTGGAATTGATATCACAATTCTCTGCCACGATTTCTTTTTCACAAAGTGTAATGTTTATTGCACACATGAACCATGACATGACATTGGCACCTATAGCACATTTCTCATCCCCACAAGCCTGAAAACACAGAGGCTTCAATGAAGAGGAGGGAGAGCATTGTGCTTTAAAACCTATTTTATACAGTCTATGTTTAAAACCCACAGAAGAAAGTAGTACCGCTTGTGATGCATTTGTCTCGTAAAATGAAATTAGTCTTAAGTCATTAAAACAAAAAAAGTTATTTAAAAATTAAATTGTGAACAGGTGAATCGAAAACGGGATTTATAACGATTAATCGCAAAGGCCTATTTAACACTGTCCTAGTTTTTATTAATGAACTTGAGATTTTTTTTTATGTGACGTAATTTCTTTTATATGGTGATAGAGCGCTGTAAATGTGGTCGAGGAAAGAAGATGCGTTTCTGCACAGTGAGAGCAGCAACCTCAGTTTAACAGCTGATGCTGTTATACATGCACACACTAAAAATCCACATTTCTTTTTTTGTGATCTCTCCATTAATGAGTTTGTGTATAGGAAGGAGGGAGGATGCTCAGCACGTGGATTTACGTGACAGAGAAAGCCGGTCCAGGTACTCGGATGATAATTAAACAGGACATTCCCATCTCTGTGTTGGTAATTGTAGCTGGACTGTCCAAGAAGGGACCCTTTGCATTATAGTTAACATCCAGTATCACACACTGATCTAGATTCGCCTGAACGTACACAACATTATATTGTATGATGCCCCCATCCCCCTTCCCCCAATGATAGCCATAACCTTGTTTACTTCAGCAGCGGGGGATGCTTTGAAGATGAAAATAGTCACATAATTGTGTGACTATTAAACATAAATGTAGACAATTCAAAACTCCCCGTGTTGTCTAATTTCCCATTGAACACATCAGAAGTGTCACCGTATTCTCACCCTCTCCTCCAGCTTTAATAGACATTAGATAGAACCGCAAACAAAGAGAAACTAAATGGTCCTTCTTTTCAAGTGGATCAGCGCATGAGTTTTGTTTTAGGCGAAGTAGTCGTATGCTGTTTTTCTACTCCTTTCACTTATATTCTTGTTTTTGCTAAATATTGTCATCACGTATATCACTATAAATAACAAATTTGTTTTAGTTTCGAGAAACATAACTATTGAGGGGATTGTTACTGTTTCACGGTAATTGTTACAATACAGTTAGTTGGAGGTGCAGCTAAAGGTAAACTGCATCCATCGTCTGTTCTTGTTTGTTGTTGTCTGGTAAAAAGTGTCTCCCGGTGACGGATGATGATGATCCACTTCTAGGAACTAAAACAGGATTTGGTTACTTTTGTGTGATGT
>NC_045733.1:29650783-29652897 GCF_008692095.1 Etheostoma spectabile | reverse complement strand
TTCTGTGTTTGTTGCTCTGATTTTCCACTGGTACTTTGTGTGAGGTTTGTTTGGGTTACATGGTTCTGATTGGTCATTTGTAATGTAAACACTTGTTCTTTTAGCCTGCTTCCAGACCCTTTGAATCATTTTTTTCATTGATTCAAAAACAACCATTTGTCTGGAGAGGGAAACATGAGAGGGTGTAATTATTTATGAAGTATTGATTTGAATGCGGAAGGTAGTATACCAAGTAGAAAGAGAGAAGTTATCTCAGAGATGTGTAAAATCTTGTGTTAGCAGTGCCAATTTTAATTTGTTACATTCAGTAGGCTTTGTTTGACATGGGAAGAATCTGGAAAATCATTGAACTTCAAACAGACCAATCAAAAGCAGAGCTGAGCTCAGAAAAAAAGATTTTTCAGACTGTTGTCAGATACAGTACCGGAAAAATATGAAAACACAACCCATGCATTTGTGGCAAAATCATGTTTTTAGGAGATCAATTAAAGACAGTCAGCCTTTCAGGTGGGACTCAGGCAATGGCATCTACCTGCTCCAGTGCCAGAATGGATTTTGATGAGATAGATGGGCTATACAGGTTGTCCTAGGTCGATTTACAGAAATAATAACTCTTAAATTGACATGTTTCTTTGATCAACATAACACATATTAAGTTAACCTAGCAACTGCGAACGTGTGGTCTGAAAATGACATTGTTGGGCTGCATATGTCAGACCTTTCTGAGAAGAGTACAACCCCCTTTTCCCCTTTTCAGAACAGAAACAACTAACATGAACACAATTTCAGACTGAATAATCAAGTGCAAAGCAAATGATGTACCACAGTAAGACTTTTTGGGAATTGAAAATGCCTGACTATATATCTGACTATAAATCAAAGGCGAGAGTTTTCAATTAATGGTGCAGCCTCTTGTTTACTTCTTAACTCGCCATCCATTGTGCTGTTTTCCTCCCAAACAGTTTGTGGAAGAGCAGCAGCCATGCTTCAGGTCTCCTGGAAACAAAGAGCCAGTCCAGTTTTGTGGCCTTTTGTTTCTGTCAGCCTGCTGCTGTTCACCGGCAGGAGTGGAGGGGCTCTTGTAACTGGAGAACCCTTGATTAAGTTCCCTCTCCACCCCTGACCTGCTGCTGGAGCCCGGCGGGACGGTGCTGGTGGTGGAGCTGATGAAGGTGGTGGTGGGGGGGGTTAAGTGACAGTTGACATAGGACAGCTGTTTTTTGAGATTGAAGCCCATTTGATGTTTTTGAGATTTTGGCCTATTAGGCCCCGGACCCTGGCATCGCAGGGCACGGTCAACTGATGATGTCACTTGAAATGGAGACAAAGCTGCCAGAGCCTGCAACTTCTCACTGTGACAAGTCCTCCATTTATGCAGTTTAAAGTGTGTTTAGTTTACCGGTAATCAGTGTTTTGTTACACGTGACTCATTTTAACCGTCATTTCATTTTCTCACAGAACATTTCATAGAAGCTTGAACACGAGACACACTTCCCTTTTTCTGTAAAGGTTAGATGGGTAGGGTAAGGTGATTGACAAATGCATCCTACCATTCAGAAATGGAGATGAGTTGTAGTTGTCGTCCTTGGAATGGGATCACTTCAATCAACTGTTTTTAACAGAAGTAGCATCTTAATGCTTTAATTGGTAGGTGTTATACTCACATTGAATCGTTTGTTTTGTACGGACATGTTCCTGTCGGGTATGTGCAGCATTCAACTCTACATAAGTAGTATGATGAATGTATTTGTGTTTGTTACACACGGCTGATTTATATTTTCTTACATTACTAATGATCATTGTAGTGCGTGATGGGCTGTGTTTACTTTTTAGGTATAAAAACATGCTTTTTTACAAACCATTTCTTTCATTTAACAATAGAAGCCTCAGAACACAAGCAGCTGTACAATAGTATTGAGGTTCATCACCCGATTCTAAATGCGTGGGAGTATCCTCCTAAAGGCACAATTTATCTTCTAAAGGCACAATTATTTGATGGGGTTAACTGGATCTTTACATAAGCTAAGTATACCTTGTTACTGAAAAGAGCGACATAAGCCATTTGAATGCTATCCTACAAAACGTGGGTTGAAAAGTATAATAATCATTTTCTT
>NC_045733.1:29646581-29650773 GCF_008692095.1 Etheostoma spectabile | reverse complement strand
TGTAAAGTGAAGCTGGAATGTTTTATATTTGTACCCTTGGCTGTAATCTGTGATGTCTGTCCAAACTACTTCACTAGTTTATTCTCCCAGCAGTCTGCTGGTTGGTGTTTGGCCCCGGGGGCCGCGTCGTGCCCGTCTCCTCAGCCTTCCTCCCATCAGCCCTGCAGCCAGGCAGCCTGTCAGCAGCACAATTAAGGGCTGTGCCGTAATGAAAGGGGCATTAGCAGAAGCAATTTATTTCCCAGTGCAGTGCCGGAAGGTTTCTGCGGTGCTGATATTCCAACGCAGGCTTTGTGTGCCTTGCTCAGCCATTATGGGAGGGATGAGGAGGACTCACCCGGCTTGAACAAATGAAGTAAAGGGGAACGGAGGGGGGAGACATTAAGACAAAAGGCCATCATTCACCATTCTTTAAAATCAATTCTCATTTGAGTATATTTTACAGTACACTCATGATCATTTTTCCCCCCTCCTTTCTCGTGAATTTCAATCATTCCGCATCTACGTTCTGTTTTTTCTCCTTATTTCCTGTTGGGTTTTCATTTTTGCTTGTTTCTTTCTACCATCCTACCACCTTTGCCTTTTTCTTCGCTCCCTTGAGCACCACCACCCCCTTTCCGTTATTCCTGTGTTCATTTTGTTCCTCTGAAGTTTATTGAATTAGCGCAGACAGCTGAAATGCAGAAGATAAGAGAGGCGCTCTCTCTGCTCCTCTTGAAGAAATGGAATTACTCCGTGGGGGGGTGGTCTACAGGAGGGGGAGGGGAACTGATGCAGAGGTTATAGACAGAAGAAATGGGGAGCACTGTGTTTTGATGTTTCTCCTGAAGTAGTGATAAAGACAGTGTGAGCTCAGTGGAAGAGCAGTGACTTATTGGTCTCCAATTTAGTTGTGATTATCTTTTAAAACCTACTATTTATGTAGCATAAGGGGACACACAGGCATCAAATATTCTCTGACAGTCTTTGTTGTGAAGAACAGAGGACCATTTACAGTCTGCTGTGATTTAAGGTGTGATCATAGAAACTGTTTAGTCTAGAAATAGTCTTACTTCTGTCGGCACATCTTGCTCAGTTCACTCAGAGATTTAAAGAAAAACGCCTACTTATTGAGACTTTAGCTTATTCACCGTATCCCCCAGAGTTAGATAAGTCCATGCCCATCCATCCTATTTGGAAGTTATTTACTATGTAACCTAAACCTGTGGTATGGTATAGAGGCTTTATCAGTTCTTAGTGATATCTGGCCGCTCTGGCCTTCTTATTGAGAGGATCTGGGCACGGGATTGGCATCTCTAGTGTATATACAAAATACTGTAGAGCCACCAATTTTTGACATAAAACATCCAGCTCAGAAAGCTGGATAAAGGTAAAACTTAAATTAACTTATGTTAATAAAATAGTTAGTTAATAGATTCCACAGTTGAAATCATTGAGAGATTAAAGTTCTGCAACGATTCTTTTTGTGAGGTCTTTATTTTCTACATTAGAGGTAAACATCTTTTGTAGTGATGGATAGCGTTTTTTTTAATATGACTTATTCTAAAATATGTACGATAAGAACTCTTTAGCTGGACAGTTTTTGGCGGCGCAGCAAACTGCTACAGTCTGTTTTGGACGGCGCATAGACTCGGGAGGAAGTGTTGCAATCAATCACAATGATTATGTGACGCCCTTAAAGAGCTGGACGAGTCAGACAGTGACATAGCCAGCGACCTTCTTATCTGCTGAGAGTTAAGTGTCACATTTGAAGAAGCAAGCTCAGGCTGAACTTTGACCCTGTTTGCTTGTGTGTTTTTCTAAAAGGCCATGGAGCCAAGTGTGCTCAGTCAAATTGAATATCCTCCTACAGACATCAGAGAGCCTCCTCCTTCCCTCCGCATGTCTCGTAGAAGATTTATACTTCTCTCACTGTTATTCCATTCTATATCGCACATGTAACTAACAAGTGTGTCTTGGTTCAGTCCACTTTTAAAGGATTTAGTTGTTTCACATTTCCCTTGTATGGTTTTCTGATCTGAAAGCATTTCTGGGCAAAGCACCTCAAGCATCTTATTGCAGTATTGATATTATACATGCGCTATTTATTTACCAAATGGGTTTTCTTGTGTTTTTAATTCTTCAACTTGTTTGTATGAAATCATTTTAGACAATGCTTTCCGATTACGCCTGCATACTGCTGTCTTGATATATAAATTTCTTATTTAAATTTGATCGTGTTTTTTGTTTGAATTTCCATTTTGTAAATGAGATCTTGATATCAATGTGATTTCCTGATTTTAAATCAGGAAAATACATTGTGTGTGTGTGTGTGTGTGTGTGTGTGTGTGTGTGTGTGTGTGTGTGTGTTGTTGTTGTGTGTGTGTGTGTGTGGTGTGTTGTGTGTTGTGTGTGTGGGTGTGTTTGGTGTGTGTGAGATTTTTATGGAGGCTACAGGGTTTTTTATGATACCACTGCAAGGTCAAGTGCTTGATTTTCAATTCACATGAAAGTCCTTGTTGAATTTGCCCAAGAACATTTGAATCTGAAACATGTGTTGTGAATGAACGACAACTTGAAATGTAAAAGCAGCAGAGAAACCTGACATTTTTTGGAGAAAAACATAATGAGCATAATGAAAAAAGTTGGCTTGATTTTTAGAAATATATTTTACTTGTGAATTTTGTAATTATGAGAGCATGGTTTTAAGAACAAAAACAGGATTGTCTGGCTGGTCTTAGCTCAAGAAATACTGCACTTAAATGAAAATGAATGTTAAGTTGCAGAAGTGCAATACAATTATTTTTTTCCTGAAATGCAGACGGCTAAATGTCACAGCTGTAGGTGAGGAGAAGTTGATGCATGCGTGAGGTTTCTCTGCTCAAGGATCAGAGACGTTTCTTCATCGAGCAGATATTTCTGCAGCCACAGACCTCGGTTTTGTGTCAGCTCCAATGTCATGGCGGATTTAAGAGTGTGCTCCTGCCCTCCTCGAGCACATTAGCATTTCTCTTTCTCCCCCACTCTTTTCCCTTTGCAGTCTTTTCTCTGATGTCACGCCGAAGCTCAGACATGTTAACACGAACCTTCATGCTAACACAGTTCAGTCTGTCACTGGAGAATATTCTTTTACCTGCTGCCAGAGCACAAGAAGACTTTCATTTTCACTGTCTCCGTTTACAATAGATCAGAAGCCATTGCTGCACTGCCGAACGCCTGAACTCCTGTACACATTACTAAAGAACCTCTGGATTGTTATACAGTCATATGTTAAGAGAAAGACAGGGGCCTTCTCTCATTGTTTGTGTGTGTGCAACCTATGCAGTACTATCATGAAGGTTTCTTGGCCGGGGCCTGCTCTTAATTGATAGGGACTGCTGGTATTTACTTACATTCTCCGGGGGGATTAAATCTCAGAGGAAAGGGGGGAGATGGAGGTTGTTTTTTTGCCTTGCTTTGTCTTAATTTGCGCCTATATACATGTACATATGTGTGTGTTTTGTCATCCCATGTGGTTCTGCATTCGTCCTTCCTCCATGACGAGAACTGTCGAATCCTGTAAAGCTGCATGATGTCGAGGCACCAAATCTAATCACCAGCCACACTGCAATATATGTGCTTCTCTGCTGGCTGAAGTTAAGGTGGTTTTGTGTATATAGGTGCACAGAGACTTATTTACTGAACTCAGTCAATAGTAAATATCATTATCTCTGTAGCTAGTTTTTCATTTTCTCCATGTGTATAATATGTAGTTCAAGCCAGCTTGGGTTACTGAGAATTGTGCTATGGTCCAGTATCTCAGAGCAAAGCTGAGATCTCCCAGCTGCAGCGGGAAAGGTTTAAAGAAGGGACAGGACTAGGGATGAGAATCACAGAGTACCTCACGATACGGCACACGATACACAGTACATGGCTCACGTTACCAATTAATATAACCGCATATACAGCACTTCTGTCTAACTATGAATACAAAATGCCTGTAGCCAAACAGTTAGAAATACAGCACAAGTTTTTCAGTCTTATAATTAAAATTACAGAACTATGATGGGTCCAGACGGAGAGCAGGGAAATCTTGAGTCTGACAAGCCGGACGCACATGAAGATGTTGGGTCTGGGAACTCACCATTGGCAGGGCTCAATACGGGCGGCGGGATGAACGGTTGTATTTCAAATTCCCGCCCACCGACTCTACACACGATGTAATTGGCCTGAC
>NC_045733.1:29636349-29646571 GCF_008692095.1 Etheostoma spectabile | reverse complement strand
GTTTTTTCCACCTCACAATCCGTAAGGGTGCATCTAGATGTCTAGGCTAGGGAAATGTATCCAGAGCGCCTTATTTCATTTATTAAAATATTGATATTTGGCACCAGCGTTTCGATTATCGTCTTGCAAAGACAATATTTCGCCGTAACAATATTTTGTCCCACCCCAAGACAGGACCCATAGTGATAACTGTAACTGACTGCAGACTTCAAATGAGAAAATGCAAGTAGAAGACTTAATTCTAGATTCTGGTAAAACAGTAAAATAAGATGCAGGATGTCCAGTGTTAGTTACAAATCCGTGAGCATATAATAAATTTACTGGCAAGTTATCACATTAACAATGATTTTTATCTTGCAATGATTGCGCGATAAACTAAAGAAATAACATTCACATTAGGTAATCTACCAAGATTTTGCAATTGCACATATACAGTATGTTGCTGGATGAGAGACATTGTGTTGCTGCAAAGGTGGCCACTGATCACAGATTACAAATGGGGGTTATACTGTAGACCGTGGCAACAGACAAGAGTTGTGCGATATGGGGGCATATACAGGGAGACGACAGCAACTTGACTTTGCTACGCTGTGACTATGGGACTATTTATCCCTTTAATATCTCCGGTTGTATTTGGTGTCTTGGTCAGTCTGTGAGCCTGATTTGTTGCAACATTGAAGTTACATGTTGCAATGTGAAGGAGGACAGCAACTTTATTTTGTTGTGTATATTTTACGAGATTGGACAACTTAACACCTAGTTATTTTTTGTCTTTCTAATATATTACATATTTCTAGTCAATTTAGATCACAATACAAATACAAATGGGTGGCTAAAATACTTAATATTTATAATAAATGAATAAATGGAAAAACAGTATAAAATCCAAATGCCTTAATACAAGGCAGAATAAATGGTTTTGATGAAAGTAATTTGGTATCATTTGCTATGCCCTATAGTCTCCAAAACCTAAGAATAACAACATATTGCAGGCTGTTTGTGAACCTTTTCGATACGCAATATTCTTCTCCAAATGCCACAGAAATGGGTAAACATGAAAATTGCTTCCCAAATGAGACTCCTCAAAGTGTTGCAGTGTTGCCCCCCAATAAGATTTTCTTTTGTGCCGATGTTCCTATTTTCTCGATCAAAGATGACTTCTTCGTCTGAAACCTTTTGATTTCATCTTGTTTTCATGCCATGTTTGTGTTATGCAAGTCAAGTGTGTGTGTGTGTGTGTGTGTGTGTGTGTGTGTGTGTGTGTGTGTGTGTGTGTGTGTGTGTGTGTGTGTGTGTGTGTGTGTGTGTGTGTGTGTGTGTGTGTGTGTGTGTGTGTGTGTGTGTGTGTGTGTGTGTGTGTGTGTGTGTGTGTGTGTGTGTGAGATTGCAGCGTTGATTAGGTGTCTGATGTTTCGACAGAGTGACATCCTTTCTAATGAAATAATGGTCTGGCGGCAGAATGCTGGAGGATTGCACATTGTAGACTTCAATTACAGATGATGATTTTTTTTTCCTTCTTTCCTTTCAGTCAGAAAAAAGTACAGGTTTTTCTTCCTTTTTAACAAACGTGCTTACATCCAACAAAAAGGCTAATTAAAAGGCTTTTTTTCCCTGCCAGACTTGGGTCTAAGTGTTTTTTCTTTAGATAATGGGTAGAGCGGACATGGCAAGCCTTAATTCACCGTCTCCTTAGCCAGTCTGTGGCCACAAAACCACCATTGCCCTCCTTATGTGCGCGCAAATAACCCATCGCTGGTTCCTTTTCAGCCCAGACTACACATTTGTTACTGTTGTAATGTCCCTCTTTTCTTTGGGATGCATTTTGCACTGCTGCATGCATTATTCTGTGAACCATGTAATTTATTTTGCACAACAAATGATCTTTTTAAGGTTCTGGTTTTCAATTGTGCCCCTTCTGCTATCTGGTATGAAATTAGCATACATTTCCTAAAAATATGCTACTGGATTGTGTACACCTTTTCTTTTTTCTTTTTAAATATCACAAAGAGGAAAAAGGGCACATTCTTTGAATTGCAGCTCCTTTTTACAGAGAATAATGTGCAAAATTATTAAATAAAACCAAAGGCAGATGTTTCAAAAATAAGTGGAAAATTTTATTGTTGGTAAAATTGGTTGAGTTTGGCTTTTTAGTTGGCTAGAACAACATGGAATCAAACATACTTGACTCTTGACTGTGTCATTTGACAGGAAAGAGGATGACCTTTCAGATTGAAAGGGTTATAAGAAAGGCATTTTTTTACAGACAGTAAAATGTGTGCAAATGTCAGGGACTTAAATTTAACATATTATAATTAATCAAAATAAATATCAGAATTGGGGTTCCACATCTAATAACCAAATATTTTGGTTACTATATAATTATTGAGGTAAATGTTAACAGCTCTCTTTCTTTGTGTCTCCGTCTTTTCAGGGTGGACCCCATTCCTTATGACACTCCCAAGCCAGCAGGACACACCAGGTTTGTGTGTGTGTCCGACACACACTCGCGTACAGACGGTATCCAGATGCCCTACGGCGACGTGCTGCTGCACATGGGTGACTTCACCGAGCTGGGCCTGCCCTCCGAGGTTAAGAAGTTCAACGACTGGCTAGGTATTAGGCTGCTTAAGACACACATTCGTCTGCACGCCGCCGGACACGCGCATTGGTTTTCACACTCACACAAAGATCTCTCGTGAGCAGGGGGACAGGCAAGGGCATGTGATATGGGCAAAGGCACGCATAACCGGTAACTGGACCACACAATGACCCCCCCCCTCCGTGTTGATCCCACAACTGCCAGTTTAACCCTTCTGACCTAACACCCTGGCTCATTTAACCTTTGACCTGTGTGTGTGTGTGTGTGTGGGTGTGGGTGTGTGTGTGGGTGTGTGTGTGGGTGTGGGTGGGTGGGTGGGTGTGTGTGAAAGCACCAACACCTCTGACACACCCACCAAACCATGGAAAACGTACCTCAGAGCCTGTTGCACGTCGTTTTGAGGAAACATCACTCAACCCGGAAGCCATAGCAATATGGTGCATACAGTTTTCATATTGAATGTGCCCCCTGGAGTTCTTTGTGAGGTTTTAAATCAGTCAGACACGAAAATACACACAGACACCCTCCTGACACAAAATTGTGCTAGCTAGTGGTTAAAAAGGGTTGTACTTAGTGTCTTCCTTAATTCATAGGTGTGTTTTTGGCATAACATGCAATAAACCAATCAGAGTGTCATCTCTCGTTCCCTTCAAAAGCCAGGCGCGTTTGTACCATGGCGCATTGATATTATGGTTTGCACCGTTTTTTATTTTTAATCTTTTGCATGTGTGTGTGCTGCTGCTCTTCCCTGTGTGGGTGTGTGTGTGTGTGTAACAAGCATGGTGTATGCGCACTGTGCACAAGCCAAGGTGCATTTTACTGCTCTGTTAAAATAACAATTAATTGCTGCACTATTGACTTTAGACCAGGTTTTTGTTGGTCAATGGTGTCAAGATAGCAATACGCCAAGAATTCACCTGAACACACCTCCCTGTAAGACCAGGACGCCCATGGGCGCAGGTGCATTTGCTATTTAAACGACGTGGGCGCAGGACGGGAAACTTAACAACTGTGCTGGTCTTAAAATAGCAAAGACACTTGCGTTGGCCTTTGCGCCTTGGCTGTTCAAAATCTAGTGGCCAAGGGGAAATTTTACATTGTGTTCTGTTTGGACACACCTCTTCACTTTTCGCTAGTAGTCTGGCCTGTGCACAAAAAAAGTGGGAAAGTGGGTGAGATGTACCAAGAAGCAGGAATTGGTTTGATGTTGAAAAAGCATAGCGGGAAGTGCACATTTACCTCTAAATCCAGGGTCAGTTATCGACTTATGACATGCTTTTTCTGCTGCAAGGGAAGTATACATTTCTAGCAAAAATGTTTCTCATTTAACCATGAAGTTTACTTTTTTTAAACTAGATGGTGAAAAATCACAATAATAGAGTGAATAGAACCCCTCAGCTTAAAGTGGCACTGCTCTCAAAATCTATGTTTAGAGTATCAGACACTCACCCCCTGTAGAGTTGAAAGGTAGCTGTCAGAGTTTGGCCTCTCCAAAGACGACAGCGGCTGCAGTCAGTCTGGATTCACAGCAGTTACAGCAGATTCCAACATTGACCCAGTTTTCACAGCAAAAAAGATATTCAGGCATCTGTAGAGACTTCTAAAACCACTTCTGCAGCATAATCCACTTCTCAACTGTCCGTCAGTATGCTCTGCATGTTCATATTTTCAACAGTATTTACCTAAAACATAGCCTCCATCTCAATCCTAACTTGCCACCTCCCGATCTCCCACTTCTTTGCATATGTATGTAAACTCAAGGCTGTATTATTGCAGATACATTTAAAAACACCATTTATATGATTCCAAAGGTTTTTGTGAAATGTCTGAATCTCTTCCTCCTCCCCATGCGGTTGGTCGTTACAACTGCAGTTCTTTTGTTTTCATATGTATCCACTCTGGATTGTGTTGTCAAAAGACAGGA
Source organism: Etheostoma spectabile (assembly GCF_008692095.1). Classification (NCBI taxonomy): domain Eukaryota; kingdom Metazoa; phylum Chordata; class Actinopteri; order Perciformes; family Percidae; genus Etheostoma; species Etheostoma spectabile. The sequence continues at coordinate 29,642,048 of NC_045733.1, read as the reverse complement.
AAAGATGTTTAAAAACTTGATCACCATTGTCATCAAATTTGGAGATATTTGGTACCCAGAAGTTAACATCTTCTTCAAACTGTTTTAAACATATTGTCAACCTTTTCAAATGTTCATCTTCGGTTTCATAAATCGTAAATATGGTTTGTAGTTGGACAGCCACAGTAGTGGTGTGTGTGTGTGTGTCTGTGTGTGTCTGTGTGTGGTCGTGTGTGTGTGTGTGTGTGTGGTCGTGTGGGTTGTGTGTTTGTTGTGTCGTGTGTGTGTCTGTGGTGTGTGTGTACTTTGTTAAGCCTCAGTAAAAACCCCGATATTGGGGATCGATGCAGGGCAAAGTGGAAAATGACTCGGTGTATCTGGGAGCACCATGGCTGGTTTGTGCGTGTGGAGATCACACCTGCTCATCAATCTCTCGGAACTCTCTTGAGGATAGAAAAAAGTGCAACTAAAGTATAGGTAAAGACTATTACATTTGGAATTACAGTCAGAATTGATAAAACTAAAACAGAATACTCAACAAAGATTCCTAACTCTGGGCTGGATGAGGATGTAGATTTAAAGCGTCTGTAAACTGAGCAGTGTTCATCCTTCGTCTGCTCCTCTCAAAAGGCTCTGGAGGAGGCAGCGGTTTGTTCCGGCCATCGACTGCTGTTCTGCCTGTTGAAGTAGATCATTGGAGATTGATGTAGAGGATGGCTTTCCCTGAACCAGCCTGTCTGATGGTAGAGCACCAGCTCTGATCTGCTGCTTTAAGCTGTTCCCAGAGGCCTCTGTAGCGTGGATTGTGTTGAGCAACAATGAGAACTAACAAATGAAGGTTTTTGTTCACTTCCTGTGCGTGTGTGCTGCTTCGGCACCAATTGGAAAACATGTTGATTTGATTCCATCATATTTCCTCAAGGATTCACTTTAATCTTCTTAGATATTCACCTTTTAATTGAAAGGATGTCAGACTGATGGTGTATGTATGTTAAGTATTGCACTGTGTAAACACTTTCTTGTTTATAAATCTGCCTTTTTGAGAGGTAAATCATTGTCCGTAGTTGTATGTAGTTTTTTTGTTCTGATTTAAATTTTCATACCCGTTTGTGGGGGACATATAAATCTTGGTGTATCACTCCACCAGCCCTCTGTAAGAAGAATCACAGTGGCAATAAAAATATAAGTGTGTGTGTGTGTGTGTGTGTGAGAGAGAGAGAGAGTGTGAGTGAGAGTGAGAAAGAGCGCGAGTGCGTGTGAGAGTGTGTGTGTGTGCTCTGGGGGACAGAGACGGCGCTCTCATATAAGGTTAGGGAATGGAATTTATGATCCTGAGATGCGTCAAGAGCTAATTTAGAGGAGGAGGAATGAAACCTGTAGACCGGGAAACCATGATTCTTTCATTTTCAGCATTAAAGAACACACTTTCTCTCTCTTTTACACACAGATGCAGTGAAATCTTTATCTGGATTGAGGCAGCGTATCCTGATTGAATTTATTTTCTATCCAGTTTCTATTATCTTTATTTCCAACTGTGAGCTTGAACGCTGCATGGAGCAGTGCGTTTAGATCTTTACCTTCACTTACTGTCATGACGCAAAAGCATTTTTACTCAACAAAAAGTTTGATTGGATTCTTTATTCAACATTTTTTGCAATTTGTCCTCTTGGCATGCCTTCTGCTCTCACTGTCCAGAGCAGTATGGAGCAGAGGTGCAAAACAGACAAAAGCACTTCCCGTTAAGAGGGCTGCCAGCTAGTGTTGATAAGCCCAATACTTTCACGCCAGTCAAACTCCATGTTGTAGGTGGATGCCTGAATCTTGCCTGTAAATATGTGCAATAATTAGGCAGCGTACGTAAAGCATTTGACTTTGCACAGTTTTTGTCAATAAATGTGTCCCTGTAAAATCTGCTAAATGTAGAAAAGCAGTTGCAAAGAACGTATGCAAAGGATATGCGTAATGTAGACCTCTAAACTTTAACTTCTCAACTAAATTTAGCTCCATTTAATTAGACGCCCCAATGTCTTCACACCTGCAAATCATCAAAACCAACCGACAGAGCTGTGCTCTAATCAGAAGCTCTGACAATAAACTTGAACATTTTGAAAGCCTCTGCTAGATGATCATTGGCAGTACAAAGTTAGATTTCTATTAATTTACAGTGTATATAGTATTCCATCTGAAAAGTTGATTGAATGTATATATGATATGCAATTAATTGCTACCCAGCACTACACGTTCATCCTAAGGACGTTAGATGGTGGTACTGTATGTTTGAAGTTGTTAATGTCTGAACTAATTTCCTACTCGTGTTTAGAGACTGGGTAACATCCGATTAACTCAGGTTCAAGTTACTTTATTTGTACCCAAAGTTAGATTTTGTTTGCAGTAGAGTCCTCATACACATATAAAAAAACAAAGAGGCACAAATCACACATCATTTAACTTAAGACAATGGAAATTAAGAAATAGCAAAAAATGTAATTTAAAATTAAAAAAATCAAAAAGTTCCTAACGGTCCAGGTTATACTTAAATATTGATATGAACTAACTATTACTAAAAACAACAATGAATAATCACCAAAGTATAGCTGTGACTTATTCCTCTGTCTGCCTTAATCTGTTGGAAGTGATCATTTCGGAAGATCAATTTCAATCCAACGTCAATGCTTTTAAAGCTATTAAATAGTATTCATTTCATATAACAAAATATATCAGTAAATCCCCTCTTGACAGCCCTACACAACATTACGTCAGCAAGACAATATGGCACTATGTGCTTTAGCAATCAGGATTAAATCATTAGCATAGCATGGTGCCATCACTCATGTCAATGCCACACTTCTAAAGTGACAGTTGTAACAGCTTCTAACTTGTGAGGATTTGTTGCTTTTCTATGTATCATTTACAACAACAAAAGACAAAGGATATTTGCGTTGGTCTGACAAAACGAGCAATTTGCAGACAATACTTTATAAATACAGTATATATGTATGGATGTGTGTGTGTGTGTGTGTGTGTGTGTGTGTGTGTGTGTATATATGTATATATATATAATATATATATATATCTCAAGTCAATAATCAGCAGATTAAACTTTAGTAGCAGCCTTTATTATATATCATATTGCTGGGTTGGGGGTTGCTGCTGGTTAACTCAACACATAAATTAGCCTGCAGATTAGTCGATAGACTTACTGTGCAGAGCAGGCTACAAAAGCCAGAACATAACAAAATCAACAGGACGCCCAAAACTCCAGGATGAAACCGAGGAAAAAGAAATATAGAGAGAGAATAGAGGGGTGATGAAGGCCAGAGCTTTTTGTTGAGTGCTCAATCTGCTGGAATAAAGTAGGAAGTCAGTTTCTTGATGGCAAAGGGGAACCGGTACAAATCACCCCGAAAGAGGAGAGTGAAAAGGGCACAGCGGAAGTTGAAAGATGAGGGGATGAGAATTGTAATAGATGTTCTTCTCTATTTAGTTCAGGTTCATGCTTTTGCCAGCCGCCCGGTGTCTGCAGAGATGGATGCTGGTCTGCTGGGGTCAAGCAGAGCCGTCAGCTGTGGTTGTAACCTCTCTGACTGTCTGAATTGAGGGTATTTTTCCCCCTTTGCTTATCTGACTTTTCTCTCTAGGCCTGATCTGTGCTCTGAGTTAGGTATACAGGGGCAATGTATGCTCCATGTACAAAATATTAGGACAACCAGGTGGAAAGTAAAATCCCTTTGTGACTGTATGAAATACTTTATCTGCCTTGAAAACCGAGGTGTACGATCTGGACAAAATGTGCAGCGTGTGAAGAATTTAGTTTAGTAAATTAGTTTGGTATAGTTTGTAAAGAATAATTTCCAGTGTAATGAAGTCACAACAATGTGTTTTTGTTAATTTAATTTAACAGCCTTAGAAATGATAGATACTCAATAATATCCTTTGCTGACAGCATGCAGTGAAATATGTACAAATATATATCAGAAATACTTTTATCAGGCAACAAATTTGTTCTCTGGGCTAAGTCAAACTCTGATGTAAGAAACTTTCTTTATAGATCGCAGCTATAGAAGAACGGCTTATTCATCATGACCTATGTTGGTTTGGGCATCTTTGATACTGCCAATGTCATCTGATTTATTAAAATGTAGCTCAAATGTAAGAACGGAGTTGAATGGAGCCTTTTTAGCTTTGACTAAATGGTTTCAGCAACTGAGTAATGTTGAAATAATTACATTTTGCGGGGGGTTGTCAATATTTGAAAATGTGTTGCTGAAACATTGTTATACTGAGCATCCTGGTATGCAGGATGGAACCAGACTCATACCATGTAACTGCACTGCCTCTGTTCAGTTCTGTTTCGCCGTCACTTCTTTCAGCTTTTGATGTTGCCTTTCTTTAAATGACTGTTCATTTCTTTAATGTTTAATTTCTTATGCTGCGCTATAACTTTTATTCTTGGGTTTTATGTGTCTTAATGTTCTTATTTTTAACTGTTTATTCACATGTTTTATCTGTTTTTATTTTTTAACTGATTTTGTGTAAAGCACTTTGAATTGCCCTGTTGCTGAAATGTGCTATAGAAATAAAGCTGCCTTGCCTTTGCAGAAAAATTCATTCAATCATTATCGGCCACACATAAGGGGAGCAATTGTTCTTGATATACCTTACATTAACATTTGCAGCAGATGGTTTGTTTCAGGTTAGAGTTATTACAAAATGTCAGAGAGGACGATATTCTAGTATGAGAAGAAAGTGCTACAGACTAGAGCTCAACATGTGGATACATATGTGGATGCAGGGCTTCAGCTCACCTCCCTCTCTCGTGTCTTCTAGGTGGCCTCCCGTATGAGTTTAAGGTGGTGATCGCTGGGAACCACGAGCTGACCTTTGATAAGGACTTTATGGCCGAGCTCGTCAAGCAGGATTACTACCGATTCCCCTCAGTGTCCAAACTCAAACCAGAGGACTTTGACAATGTCCAGACGCTCCTCACAAACTGTGTGTACCTGCAGGACTCGGACGTCACCATAAAGGGATTCCGGATATATGGGGCGCCATGGTAAGAGCACCAGTCTTTTCACCAATCCGTTTTGTCCTCCATCCAAAACTACTCTCATCACTTTCTGTCTTTCATAACCGCTGAGTTGCGTTTCTATGTTGTTGTGTTGTGAATCCCTAAGGCGGAGGTGTGCCTTCCCCTCTGTCGGTGTCTGGCTGATTTCCAGTCCCCCCGCCTGCAGTAACTCAGCTCTCTGCACTCAGCAAGGGGCCTCTCTTACATGCAGGGTGCTATTCCCAGCTCGCTCATTCCTTCATGAGCTCAGGACCTTTGCCTGCTCCCCATGCTTATGTTACACCTGTGTTTTGACATGGGGTTAAGTGATACGCGTGGTACCGGGACACTCCGTCAATAGACTATCAGGTGTGAAAAGAATGCAGAGAGGGAGTGTTTGGTCAAAGAATGGTGTCAGCAGCATGTATTCAACAAACAGAAGCATGTGGGTGTGATCAGTTTAGGTCATCCTGTACATCTTATCTCCATTTTTTCTTGTGTGCGTGCCAGACATGAACTTTTGCTGTACATTTTGTTGGTAAATGTAAGATGTTTGACTCACACACGTCTCTTCTTCATATCAGAATCAAGGAAATGAATTTGTCTACGTATGTGTGTTACGCCAACCCGTTCTCACTCCCGCTTGGTCAGTGGCTTGGGGGACTGCTGTGAT
>NC_045733.1:29598869-29636339 GCF_008692095.1 Etheostoma spectabile | reverse complement strand
CGTGGGAAACTCCCGTTATTAGTCAAATGTGCAGTAAAGTTGCGGTGATTGATAAAAATTGTGAGTTACACTGAATTCACAGTGATTGGTTGAATTTGCGTGAATTGTTGCAATCGCGACATCTCCAATTCCTGGAGGGAGTAATAGATATATAAAACGTATTCTAAAATATACCACATAAACTCACATAAAGCAACAGCTTAACATGACACCAGGAGTACAGTACATCCAGCCATCTGTGGTTAAAGCATCATCACTATGGTAGTTGTATTCTAGTGAGTAGGACTGGAACAGTTACTTGTATCCATAAATTAAAATTACAATTTCTATGTTTTTGGTTTTTAAAACAAAAATATTCTTTTAACACTAAAATGAAAATTGCTCACTTATTCTGACCAAGATCAATAATTACAAATGGTATGATATGATCAACTCATTACATCAGTGAAGCCAAAATTAACATATTCATTTCTGAAATACAGTAGTGTGTTTCTAATGATCCTTTTATACTTGGACTACTACTTGGACTCAATGCCGTCTCTTTGCTCTATTCATCTCTGCTAGATGGTCCAGTGGAAAGAATGTCCACACTGCTGTCATTACAGTATTTGAACAATATTGCAGTCTGACCTGGGCTTGCCAGAGAGAGAGAGGGAGAGTCCTGGAGCTGTGTGTTTTGTTGAGTCTCTCTCTCTCTCTCTCTCGCTCTCGCTCGCTCTCGCTCTCTCTCTTTGTGCAGTGGTTCTCACAAATTTGCTCCAGACTTAAAATAACTAGTTGGGTCACACCTTCATCCTTTTAGTGGCTATAATTAGCAGGTTTGCAGCCTGGCTTCAGAAGTGGCAGAGGGACAGTGTTGGGGGCAGATCCCAGCATTCCTCAGACATCACAGTAGCAGGAAGAAAAGATTACCCTCTTTTTTTTCCACTGCATCCTTCCTCTTTTCAATCCTTCTGTTTGGAAGAGGAAGGATGCTGCCCCCCTCTCCCTGGTGGGTGTTTAGTGTGAGAGCTGGTAAGTGTCTGTTGTGACAGCTGGGGGGTCTCGTGAGAGGCAGAATGGACAGCTCGGCCACCCTCTCACCCCCACCCCTCCGCAGCTTCCTCACCTCCTTCACACCCATATGCCGTCGTGGCCCGAGGTCTGGCCTGCTTGTCCAGTGTGAGGTCTCACTTAGCCCCGCAGTGACCCCTCACTTTATCAACAGGTCACCAGCCAGCCGCCTGGGTGGCCGAGCTCCCCCAAGCCCTCAGTGGTCTGCTCCTGCAGGCCAGGGCGCGACAGCATCACTCAGGAAATGTAGCGTGTAACTACCACCTGATAAACACTGCAGTGGCCTGCTCTGCTGCTGATTATTAAAAAACACGATTCTGTGATTCTATTCCACTACACTTTTTGTCTAATTTAGCTAATTTCTCCATCCGTTAGCTGTCCGTTCTGTGTGTGCGCGTTTAAGGAAAATACGGTGTTCATGGGAAACAAATACAACACTATTCTGTTGGTGCTTGTGTACAGGACAGGAGAAATGCCATAGATGTATAAAGAGAAAGGCATGAGGGACAGTAAATCTGTTGCATGATAATGTTAAAACAGCACTGACAGGAGCGGTGTACTTGTTTGGGTGTTCCACCTTTTTAAATATGTTAGGTTTTCAACTCGCTGACCAGTTCATCTAACCATGTTCATCTGTTTCATGACAAAGAGCTATTGCCTTTTTCATAGAACATTTGGGAGTTTAGGATGTGACTGTGTGTTCCGGAGAATTCCAACCAAACCTATTTTTTTTCTCAAATGTCACACATTTTAAAGCATTTTGGAACATGGTATGTTGCACCCCCTTTCCAACTCAAACTGAAAAATGTCAACAATGCCATTGAAAGGATGTTTTCTTGTTTCTTTTTTACTTTTTTTTAATCGAATGTACTCTGCATGTGAAAAAGCAGAATGTTCCTACTTTGAATGAAAAGGCATATCAGTGTACAATATGTCCAACCACCACAACACAAAATACAATATCTGGATTATCACCAGCACAATGAAAAAAAAAAAAAAACACAATAGTTTATTCTCTTTACAACTCCTCATTTCAACCTAAATAAATAATGTAGTAAGTAAGTAAGTAATTTTAAATGCTGGATCAATTAGTCTAATTTCTAACACAAGAGCAAGCAGGACTGTGAAGTTTCCTATTTGACATAATAATAATGATAATAATAATAATAATAATGTAGACACTTTCAGACACTCAGAGATGCTTTACAGGTTTGGTTCCATACAGACAAAAGAAACAGACAAGGTAAAAGAAAAGGAAAACACAGGTGCATGGACAGGCATAGGCAAAGCAGGAGAGGTGGGCAATGAAAATGAGGGATGCTGGGAAAGTCTGCTAGCAGGAGTTTTGAGGGCCTATTTGAAAGATGGTAGGGTGCTTGACTGTTTGATGTGGTCGGGGAGGGCGTTCCAGAGCATGGGTGCAGCAGCTGAGAAGGCTCTGTCTCCCCAAGTCCGGAGGTTAGTACTGATGGTCTTGAATGTGTTAGCATCGGTGGACCTGAGGAGGCGAGGGGAGAGTGGCGGGTGAGGAGGTCGGAGAGGTATGGAGGGGCAAGGTTGTTTAGTGCTTTGTATGTGAGGAGAAGTATTTTGATGTTGATCCTGACATCGTGAAGAAACAGCAGTTTACACACAATAACCCTACAGGTTTTCATCTGCACAAGATGGAAGGAAACCTTCTGCTCTGAGTGACTGATTAGCAACATTACACCCTTCTTTCCATCACTGCTCCCACCATTTTTTCATCAATCCATCATTTAAATGTCTGTTTTCAAAGGTCTTATGGATAAAAATGACATTCTGCTGCAGTGCTTTTCAAACATAATCCATTTCATAATTATCTGCAGCAGGTTGTCAGTTCAACATATGGCCACTTACAGTGAAAAGATTTGGATATGCCACTGTGCAACAGTATATTTGGTACAGTGTGTTTTGGACACATCCATGTATGCTGTCCTCGCATTAGGCCTTAAGCAACACATGCAACGAATCAGCTTTCTCATAACAGTAAAAATCTGCACTTTCTAACGCCAATAGTTTAAGCCGGTTCTAAACTCCACTCTTCAGAGATCCAGGTTGATTGGAACAAGGCCAAGATTCTTTTTTTCAACACATAGCTTTTTGCTGCATAAATATTTGCCCAACATGTTGCCTCAGTTAATTAATCTCACTGGAGTATCTGCAAAACCAGTTAAAGTATCTATAGAAATCTTCAGTCTTGAGGGAAAATTTTTCCCAGATGTTGTGAATCTGAGGGCTCCTCTGGCTGTGGGTTTATTGCAATGGGGGGGGAAAAAACGAATCAAAGATGAGATTTATTTAAATCAGAAGGCTTAAGGATGGTGATAAGAATTTGGATTCCTTAAATGACTTGATTTTTATTATGTCAAAGGGACAGGTCAAATTTTTTGAAGTGTGGTAGTATAAGGTACTTCTTCATGAGTAGTGTATTTACAGTAGATGGCGGTCGGCACAGCCCCAGTTTGGAGAAGCAGGCGGACGCTGCCTTGATTGGCTAGTGTGTTAGTTTTGTATGTTCTTAACACTTTTTAAAACCCCAAAGTCCCACAATAACACAAACTAACCGATCGAGGCAGCCGTTGAGCAGCAACTCCCATGTTCTGTGAGGTAAAACTACTCTTTTTGTCTATGGAGTTTGGTTACTCTTTTCATTTCCTCCCAAAACAAAACTGTCCTGTTATTTGCAACAAATTGCTTTTATGGTGAAATTTGATATGAGTTATAAAAAGCTGCAAGGAAATGCAATTCAATTTCTTCCACGTTTGAACACTGTAGTCTGCTGTCACTCAAATATTTGAAATATTCAGAATTCTACTACTGAAACATGAACCTATAGGTCTTGACTAAATAAAGTACTAGGAAAATATCATTGAGATTTTATTATCAGATTAAGTCGGTCAGATGATTTATTAGGAAACAAGGATGATTACATTTTTCTTGGGCTACTTGCTGCTAAATATTATTTTCATAATGCTGACTTTCTCATTTTTGCTCTTTCTTTATTGAACAAATCGCTTTATAACACATTTTAACACCTTTTATGATGTTCTATACAATTTGAGTAAAACTCTCTTCTGACCCTTTCACTCCTGCTTGGAGTGAAAGCAGTGTACCATGAAAGACACACAACACACACTGTTTAATGACAGATGCTTAACAGACCAATACCTAAACCTCCTCTTCTCACACACTCCTACACACACACACACACACACACACACACATACACACATACACACATACACACACACACACTGGAAAGATGAACAGGCTTCTGCACCATGTCAATCTAGCGTTTAAGAGGAGCTAAAGGTCTCTCAGAGCCTGAGACATTTTTGGATTTTATTCACATCGTTAACTCTATCTCCTCCCGGCAACACCTTTTCTCTGAATTTTAAACCTATTTAATGTTTTTTTTTGTCTTCCTATTAATCTTCTTTCTTTAATTTACTGCTGCAATGCAGAATATGAATTCCTGTTTTTTGCCCTTTAGTAAATGGTAAAAAGGTGAGCGCCTTTTCAGTCGCTCAGCTTTAGTTTAAACACTCTGAACCCTTCACCTCTGTGCTGAGTCGTCAGATTATTACACCCCTAAGAGTAATCAATTTGTAAACTTTGTTTGAGTCATTTATCAGCTAAAAATATCAAATTATTTCTGATCACAGTTTCTGAAACACTTGTGTGTGTGGCCAGGTCTTTAAACATAATACACACTAATGCAGAATAATCGATTATCCTTCCCACATATTCCAAATCGTTTGCCTTATCCAGTTTCTCCAATGTGACCATTTATTGCTTTTATTTGTTTCCTATCATTCTAAACTGAATCCTTTTTTGATTTTCGAACACTTAGTCCGACTAAATATGCAGCTCTAAATAATTCATCATTTTGAGCTCTAGGAGTCGGTGATGAACAATAGTGATGATTATTTCATTGACAAAATCATGAACCTGTAAAATATATTATAACCATAATCATCAAATAGTCTCTCTCACACACACACACACTCACCTCAGACGTCAGCAATAGAAGGAGTGGCCGGTCAGGCCGCTCACAGATAGGTGAGGAATCCTGCTGGCTTTGCCGACGCTGATAAGACACTGATAAGCTTTGCTGACTGATTCAGAACAGAGAAGTACGAGCAGGGAAGAGAGACGTCTGTAGGGATTAACCTGTTTTGTGATTCTGGACTTGACCGCAACTTCACTCCCTGGTCGAAGGTCAAACTGTTGCTGCTGCCTCCTCCCTGATCCTCCCAGCAGAAACCTCCTCTCCTCTGCCTCGTCCACTGGGGAGCATCTTTCCTCTCACCCATTCTTCACGCTTCCTCTCCTGTCGTATTTCTTTCTTCTCCTCTTCATTTCTTCTCTCCACTCCTATCCCATTGACACAATACAGTACCTTGCTCCTAGCTTCTAATTTCCAATCATTTTTCTTTCTATTTCTAGTCTTTCTTTACAGAAGTGTGTGTGTGTGTGTGTGTGTGTGTGTGTGTGTGTGTGTGTGTGTGTGTGTGTGTGTGTGTGTGTGTGTGTGTGTGTGTGTGTGTGTGTGTGTGTGTGTGTGTGTGTGTGTGTGTGTGTGTGTGTGTGTGTGTGTGTGTGTGTGTGTGTGTGTGTGTGTAAATCCAACTGCCCTCATTTGACTCTGAAACTCACCTCGGGGGAAACCTCGAGGGCCGAATGCAGATTTGTCATTTACCGATTTTAGTTTTATTCATGTATTCATTTCTCACTGTAAAGGTCAGCCGTGTGTTAGACGACGAAAGAGGGGGGATAGCGTGAGAGAGAGGGAGTGATGCTCAGTGGTGGTGGTTGAATATCAGCATGTTGTTTTCATTTTGAGGAGGGCTGAGATCTTTGAGGTTCTGTGAGGTTTGTTGTCCTCTGGACCCCTTTTACCCTCCTTCCAAATCCTCTATTTGTCTCTCTATTTACACTTAGTGGCTAAAAGTATATGGACACCCCTGTCTACATATTAGACATAACAAATATTCACAAAACTGATTCAGACTTCAATTAAAACAGGGAACTCTAATTTTAACATTACTTCTGTTTGCAGTTTGTATGAAAATCACAGGTCTACTTATAAGTTTAGGATGTGTGCAGGTCTAAAAAAACATTTTTAATATTTTGTGTTGTTAATGTGATTTGTAAAGCCCAAAGCCATCCAGATTTATACCTCAACATAATATTAAGTACAGCAGTATCTCTATTAACAGGATACAGTATTTACCACATTTTTAATAAGGACATTAAAAGGTTAGTCATTGCCCTTGGTTTTGTGTCTAGGTTTACTGAACAACCTAAATGTATAAGCTTGCTATTTGTTCCAAAGAAAAACAGGGTTACTAATGAAACATTTATGTAGCTGAATGATCTTAAATAGATATGCTTGTCCATATAAACATGTTTTAGGGTGCCCAGCTAAATCAGTTGGTAGAGCGGGCACCTATATATAGAGGTTTACTCATATATAGAGGTTCGACTCCGACCCGCGGCCTTTTGCTGCATGCATTCAGCTGTCCTGTCAAAATAAAGGCCAGAAATGCACAAAATATAATCTTAGGGAAAAAAGAAGTAATTTGCTGTACCTGTGCCACCACAAAAGTATTAAGTAATATCTTCCTGCATGGTGTGTCCAACAATTATTCTTAAATGTATGTGGGATTCAAAACATTAAAGTTCTCATATTAGACTCATTTACAGCATCTTATTGTATTTAGAGGTTGTACCAGAATAGGTTTAAATTGTTTGATTAAAAAAAACACCATCTCACTTCTATCACATCTTTGTTGGGAGTCGCACATGTGCTGTAGCTAGGTTAGGACTACTAGCCATTCAGAAACAGAGTATGAGGGCGTGCCACGCTAGCAGCTACGCGATCATTATTCATCATTATTAACGTGTGTGTGTGTGTGTGTGTGTGTGTGTGTGTGTGTGTGTGTGTGAGTGTGTGAGTAACAAGCATAGTGTGTGTGCGCTGTGCAAAAACCTAGGCACATTTTACTAATGTGTTGTTGTGCTGCTTTTTAAAATTTAGAGCCAGTTTCTGTTGGTCAATGGTGCGATCACGTTCTGCTTCTCAAGATAGCAATACGTCAAGAATTCACCTGAGCACACCTCCTTGTAAGACCAGGACGCCCATGGGTGCAAAGATGGGCGCAGGTGCATTTGCTATTTTAACGTTGTGGGCGCTGGACAGTCTTATAATAGCAAAGACACTTCTGTTGGACTTTGCTCCGCCGGGTGCAAAATACGACCTCAAAGTGACACTTTAGCAGTTTGTGAACAGTGTTTTCTGTTGGAGATGGTAAGTCCCTTTGGGGTGGACTTTTGGCTTTTTCACTTTTTAATCCTATAACATGCACAAAAAAGATATTTAACACAAAAATCAAGGGGAAAACGCCAAAAAGCATAATATGAGCACTTTAAGATTCTTTTTATATAGGATAATATGTTTCTATTTAAGACTCTATAGCACACGAGGGAAAGCAAATACAAGCATTTCTACTGTGTTGGGTCTTCATTTGTCTGTGTCGTTTTGACATTTTGTGTTGGCTGCTTTTAGCTTTAATCACCCCTAACTCACCTCTTTGCCGGCGCCTGCCACTGTCAGATTGTGTTGGCAGTCTGCCCACACACACACACACACACACACACACACACACACACACACACAGTGACACACACTGTTTTCTCTCTGAGTGTGAACACATGGCAGCGTTGCCTCCAATGAGGCAATGGGCCCTGATAAATGTCCATCACCAAGAAGTCAAGGGCTTCATGGTGATGGGGGTGAGAGTCTTGGCACTCGTCTTTTTCACTCTGCAGAGAATTTGTTAAAACCTTTTGCATCTTCAAAATGTCACATTATGGTCAAAACATGTAGTGAATTAAAAAAAATTTTTTTTTTAATTACGCATTTGCCACCCACTGAGAAATGGCTTTTTTTTTCCATGAACACTGCGGTGATATTTCTTTTAACTAAAAAAGTTTTGGATGATCTACCTGAGAGTGCTACTACCTGCATAATATCTGTCCTGTGTTAAGTTGTAATGCTCTCTCAATGTAAACAATGTAAACACGTCGGTTTTCTATGAATGTCAGTCGGTCTTAAAGAGTATTGCAGTTGTTTTTGCCAAACAGAAAATGTGACTGAAATATAAATTGACTGAAAGTCATTAAGTCGATTGACAAAATTAATCTTCAAATATTTTGATAACCAACTATTCGTCATTGCTAAAGCAAAAATAACCTAACATATTTTGAGTTTTGGGCTGATGGTCAGCAACATAAACGGTAATCACAATACATTAACTGGGGCTGTGGGAGATTATAGCAGTTTTTTTGCAAAGTTTTCAGACAAATTGATATATAAAAAATCAGTAGTTGCAGCCCCAAATGGGACCAACACAAATCTACAACAAACAAAACAGTGACACTAACAAATAGTGTTTTAAATCAATGTTGTCTTTAAATGTACACTGTTAAACCTGCTGATATGAATGCACCTCACTAGAAAAACATCCTCTGTCTGTTTTAGGTTTTAAAGCAATCTGGCAGATTTCACATGATTGAATAGGAGTTATGTAGATATTGTCTTATCCTTTATGGAGGAGTACATCTTAAAGGTTTACCGCCTTCAGTTCTTAAGGAAAATTTCATAATAAACAAATAACAAATGTTTCCCAAAAAATGTTTTGGGGAAATAATGTTTTCAGTCCACAGATGTGTCACATGTATTACATTAATGTTTCTGAATTAATGAGATAATGATTTATTGATGTTAAAATGTCACCTTTACTTAATGGAGCGTAAAATAGAAATTGTCAAGCATCTGTTACCAGGGCTGGATTGTGGCAGACATTCCGTGTGTGTGTGTGTGTGTGTGTGTGTGTGTGTGTGTGTGTGTGTGTGTGTGTGTGTTGCTAGCCCCGCTCTTTGCACCCATTGGTGCAGCTGCAGGTTGTCATCAGGTTACAGATGCGGGGAGGTTTAGACTGTATGGAGCCTCCTGCAGCTGGTGATGAAGATTGTGGGGGTGTCTGCAGGTGTGTGTGTGTGTATAAAGTTTCCCAGTGTGTATCAAAGGAGTGAATCAGAGGGTTAAGTGATTGATTTGTCATCGCACCCTCACTCTCTGCAGTATGCTGGCTCACTGCGTTTCCTGCTAAATGATTTACCCTGCGCGAGCACACACACACACACACACACACACACACACACACACACACACCATACATATGCACAATGCACGTTATGCAACAAAAATATGAAATAAAATTCTAAAGTGCAACATACTGGAAACCCATACCAACACCCTATGCCATTGCAGAGCTGTGTAGACGGTCTAAATGTTTCACGTCTCCCTGACTCCTCCTGGTGCACCACCCCCACCCCAAGGTGAGCCCCCAATATGTCAGTGAGAGAGTGATGGGTCTTCGCCGTCGTTTAATAAAGCTCTCCTCCGTGGCCTTGTGTGCATCAGTCACTGGCCGGGCAGCCAGAGGTCTGCCACACGATGGCCAGCAGCTCCATCAAACACTGTCAAGCCTGGATAAGGGCTGACACAGCCAAAATCCTTCTCTGGATCCAGGCCACAACACAAGATTCACGGCAAAAAAGGTCATTTAGTCAACAAGTCTTGACAAGTTTTGGTTTTTGAAACATCACGTTTTTTCTTTGATTGCAGTCCAAATTAAGTTTTTGTTAAGTCACGGTGATGTTATCGTGATACTGACAAGACCTTGTCCTTTAGTCTAATATCAAGTCCAAAACATATTCCTACACAAGAAAAACATCTTTCAGCATGTAAAAACTAAAAGCTTTATTTCTTCTTCTTTTTCACACTTTTTTTCCACAGTGCATATAAAGGCTCTTTGAGAATTGTGTTGGGGTGGATCCAATAAAAGCAAGATTAGTTATTTAGTAGTTGATTTGCAATTGTCTCCAGCCTTCAGGATTTTGGATTGTATTGATTGTTAATTTGGATTGTTCAGAATTAGTTTGTTATTAGGATAAACCCCTTGAGATGTATCATCTTGTTTTCAAGGGAAAGGTGTAAGGGTGCAAGATATGTTTGTTTGTAGCAATTTGCCTTTTTTATTGAAGCTTTATGGGCCGGCTACATTGCACGTGTAATATATTCAGAACGGATGCTCCAACACTACGCTTCCACTTTAATCAATGAAACTGGCTACACCGGGCGTGAGATCAGTGCCTAAGTGGTGCGTATGCACCTGCAGAGATCCTCTACAAGCGGAAGAAAGGACAGTCTTCTTTTTGTATTTTTTACGTGAGGTGTGTGCAGAAATGGATCATAAAGTGTCTATATTTCTTTAACATTAAACTACCGATGTACAGGAAATTACTTAATGATGTGTAATGAGCATATTGGTAGGCTTCTTTTTTTAGAGTTTCTACTTTCATTTTGTTGTTTCCTAACACACTTATGTCCTTTGGTAATAGCTGACGATAGACTGGCGTTTCACAGCGCCGTGCATGCTCCAAAAACTGAAGAAACGTCAATCCCAAAGCAAAAGCTCACTGTCTCACCCGTGACTTACACAATTCTACCTCGCGCGTAGAACTGCAGGCGTAGCCAGTTAAAAGATGCGTTCCGCTGCACATCCTCTCCGCAGCTGGACAACATACGTTTCATGCGCAATGCAGCCAAAGCGTAATATTATAAAGTAAAGAAATTAATAGACAGAAGTCAATGGGTGGTTATACCTCCTGCTCTGCCTGTCTCTCATTATTATCACAACATCATGAATCATTTTTTGTCTTTAATCTGTTTATGTCAGTAGCACAGTCTCGAGGTGAGGTTTTCCCACCTTTAGTGTGATGTAAAATTGAGCACACTGTGAATAATGGAAAGAGACAGCTGTGTTTTAGCAGCTGGTCTGTTTCTGATCTCTAGTTGTGTAGCAGACTGTTGGCACTGCTCTGAGGTCAGATCGGTGTTCGTCCCTGACGGTGTGGACAGACTGTGGGTTACAATACACACAGAGCCCCCGGCTGGAAGGTAATCATTGCTGTGTGTGTGTGTGTGTGTGTGTGTGTGTGTGTGTGTGTGTGTGTGTGTGTGTGTGTGTGTGTGTGTGTGTGTGTGTGTGTGTGTGTGTGTGTGTGTGTGTGTGTGTTTGAGAGAGTGTGAGAGTGTGAGAGCTCGACTGACTCTATCTGAGATGGCGACGGCTTCGTCCCTTTGATGGGGACACAGAGAGACAGATATGTGATATTCAGATACGCTGTCTCTCTTCTGCTTGTGTGACCAAACATTTGGAAACTAATGGATATAAAATGTGCATGAAAAAAAACACACAATGCACCTGGATGTTTTTTTTACCTAATAATCTCCTCTACTCTTTGTCTGAATGTTGTGAAGTAAATGTGCAGAACTAGCTGCAATAAATGTAAGTCTCCTGACTCTTTTTACCTAATATGGTTTCCATCTTTTATCTGGAAGCTGTTGATTTTCTTCATAGGTGTGAGAAATGTCCATCTGTGGCAGCCAGACACTTAACACCAGGCTAAAAGAAAAAGCATCTCGCCTTCAGTTAATTTTGTTCCAGTGTGAACAAAGAAGTGTTGACGTGTTTCTTGCTTTAACATTTTCACATTATCAGCATCCAAGTCTTTTTCCTGATCTTTCACAGAAAACTGACTAACAGGGCTGTGTATTGTAACTCCATACTCTGAAGTAGGGCTGGCCGATATGGAGAAAATCAAAGGTTTTTGACCAAATACCTTGATATTGATACCACAACAATATTGTAGTCTTGACCACTGGTGCTTTCACAAAATATTTTTGATAAATAAAATCAGTAATGTGGATATAATGACTAAGTAGGAAAAAGCAAATAATAGAACAGTTAGTACAAAATGACAGAAAATGACATCACTTTACTGTAATGCAGCCTTTAAAACCAGGAAAAGAAAACAAGTATGACATATTATGATATCCAAAATGTAAGACAATATCTAGTCTCATATAGAAAAATTAAAAGTTAGATGAAAGGTAATAAATTGCAATTTATCGCAGAATTTTGCAACATGTCTAAAATTGCAATGATATTGTATTGTATGGCATGGTATTGTAATGATTTCGTATCGGGTGTTGTCTGGGGATTCCCACCCATAGTCTCATATCACAATATCAATATATTATTGACATATTGCCCAGCTGTACTATGAAGTATTTAAAGCTGCAAGTACTGAAAGTTGCCATTAAATGTCTTTGAATTTGAATCAAAATCTTTTTTTGACTGTATTTTATTCGGCAAAGATCTTGTGTTTACACAATATGTTGAATTCAAGAACTTTGTTTTTGTAAAAAACAAAGGTTTTGCAGAGTAAGGCATTAATATAATTTTCTCAAATTATACCCAGACTTAACAACCATTAACCTGACATTCCAGGTTTATCATTTTCACTCATTTCTACTACCCACATTTAAGTGTATTTTCTATATTTATCTGTGTTTCTAATTAACATAAGTGTCACATCTGATACAATACATGGTAATTATGTATTCAGTTTGTTAGTTTCTATTTGTGTGTGTCGATATAAATGAAACCTGAGCAGCAGGTTGTTAGGAGTGAGCACGTAAACCCAATCAACCCCCGTAAACAACTTCAAAGCATGAGTGTTTCTGGGCAGCAGCAGCAGGAGGAGGTGGATGGTGACATCTGACAGCCAGCAGTTCCTTGTGCTTTCAGAAAGCCAAGTAGCACAAAATAAAGGCTTGAAACGCTGTAAATGAAGCTGCAGTGACTATACCGTTGACTCGCCTCCTTTGCAACGTGGAATGTCTGATCTGCTACAGCTTTGACCTGTAAACAAGAGACCTCTGAGTCCACGTGACTTCAGTTTACAAGCACTGGTTCACTTGTACTTGACCAAATACAGCAAAGGACCCGTTTACACTGTGGTTGACAGTTGGTTGTTTTTTAAGCATGATGAATGGCTTTTTTCAGCACACTTGCTCCCTCTACCTCAACATAAGTGTCGTTGAATATCTTTTTTTTATGACCATATCTCCAAGAAAACACTACCATGGTCCAGTTCCACTTAGCTTTAAAGGAATGGACATGCAAAGGTCAACAGCACACCTTTGTTCTGATCATCGGATAGGATCATTCATATGAGAGGTAGTGACAGGAAGTTCACTTCTCCACCTAAAGTATTTATTTTTCCAGTGACATGTTAGGCCCTCTGATGATGCCCTTGCACCTTCAGAGCAAAGTCTCTGCTCTTTCATTGCGCTGAAAGAGCGCTGAAGTGCGAGTTTCTTTTAGATGTTCTGCTGAAAAGCCTTTTCTCTTTCTCCGCTTCCTTCTTTTCTATTCCGTCTCTATTCTTTCTCTCCCATGTCATTTAAGTGGATAAATGTGTGGAGGCGGGGGATTTTTTCTTAGAGAGGAAGAGGTGGAGGGAATTGGAAGAAGAAAAGGAGAAGCCGAAACTGGTGGGGGAGGAGGGCAGGTTGAGGATGGGAGGCTGGTGGTGGCGGTTGCTTGCCTTTGAGCCCGTTTCCCAGTGGCTGGCTACCTGCTTGTGTCAGTGGCTGTGTGGTGACCTTTGACCCAGGGGCTGGCGGGCTTCAGTGGCAGCGTCAGCTTTAATTAGAGAGCCACACGACTCAACGCTCTGCAGAGCCTCTGATCCTCCACTGCAAATGCTCAAATTTAGGCCCGGGCCAGGCTAAGGGCCGACAGACACACACACACACACACACACACACACACACACACACACACACACACACACACACACAAACAGAGGGTGAGATCATCTAGTTCCCAAAGAGAGTATATTTTAAAGTTCAATCAATATCAATCCCGGTTCTGATTCTACTCTAATTCTGTGTGAGTCCTGGAACTTGTCAAAGAAACAAAAAAAGGTTAACTGAGAAAAACGCAACAAAAAAAAAACACTTTTTTCTATTTAAAAATATATAGTTAAAAATATAGCTACTACAGGGCGCCCAGATAGCTCAGTTGGTATCCCCCTTCAACGGCCCTTTGCTGCATGTTATTCCCCCCTCTCTCCCCTTTCATGTCTTCAGCTGTTCTATATAAATAAAGGATTAAAATTCCCCCAAAATATATATATATATATATATATATATATATATATATAATCATCTTTTTGCCGTGGGACATCGATAATAAATGCTAGCAAGAAGCTTCATACGCTTTTTAAAAGCAACTAACAATTATTTTCATAGTTGATTACTCTGTTGAATATTTTCTCAATTAATAGATTAGTTGCTTGGTCTATAAATTGTCAGAAAATGGTGAAAAATGTGGATCAGTGTTTCCCAAAGTCCAAGATGACGTCCTCAAATGTCTTGCTTTGTCCGCAACTCAAAGAAATTCAGTTTACTTTAAGAGGAGATAAGAAACTAGAAAGTGTTCACATTACCAGCTGGAATCACAGCATTTTTACTTTTGTTACTCAAACCGACTAATCGATTATCAAAATAGTTTGCGATTAATTTAAAAGTTGACAACTAATCGATGAATCGATTAACCTTTGCAGCTCTGATGCTAACATTAGTTGATCCTCATCACGCTCATGTTGAAAGTTGCTTATTGGTTTGTCGTTAAATCTTGTTTAGGGTTTATTTTTGTCAGTGGATCTGAGGTTTGAAGACTTTTCTTCTGTGTGTATGATGAATGGCTAACTAGGCTAGTATAATATGTAAAGCTACAGCTGTTGTCTTCAGATGCAGATGCTTCACACTTGATTATGATGGATGGGACGATTCCTGCAGCAGTAGAGTAAACAATGTCTTTATTGTTGTGTTGCACTGAATGCATTTTAGACTGTATCCAGTATTCCTCTGCAGATTAGGGACGTTAGCTTCAGGCTTCGGATCAGGTTTGGTCTGCGATATTGCCAAAGGTTTAGTCAGCTTTGCAGGCCTCACAACACGTGTGGTTGTGGTTTTGGCACATATGATCAACAGAATGTTGCCTGCTTTACATTATTAGGTAATACAATCCTTTCATATTTTTGTTCTGTGAACATTCGAAAGGATGACAAATATGCAAACCCTGTAAATAATAATTCTTGTCCCTCTGTGTTTTCTTAACATAATTGTATTGTATGGGAGCTTTAAATGGGAGCTTTAACTTTAATGTTCATATATTTTATTCTTGATGTGAGTCTATGCAGTGGAGAGGACAAGAACAGTCAGTATCCAACCAACACAACTTCTTCCTATAAGGAATGCCTCAACTGCTGTTTGTTCCCTCCAGTGGCTGTACAGTGGGCCTTCATAATGCGGTACATTTCCAAGAGGATTAATTAGATTAAACAGAGTGTTTGTTAGCTCCTTAAAGTGTTTGTGTTTTCTCCTGCAGGACTGTGTGGCAGTGTTTTTTTTTTAAAGAGAATAATCAGTCGCATTAAGAAATAATAAAAGGACTGGTGGGCGGTGTGAGCCTGTGGGACCAGGCTGCTGTTTGTGGCTGCAACGGGAATTTACGCAGTGTTGATTTACAGTGTGTGTGCGGACGTGTTAAACGTGCCCCCCACCTTGTCGGCGCATTAAATCTGCCTCCCCAGTCAGAACGGCTGTGTTTTGCTGCTTTTGCCCGATGGTTCATGTCTTTGAGGTGGATGATTGTTTAGATTGATGTTTTTTAGCTGAAGCACCTGATGAGAAGCAAAGAGTAGGTGCTCAAATAGAAGAGTGGAGTATAGATGTGACAAGACAGAAAAGGTTAATGATTTTTAAGAAAATAATGACCAAAAAGGGAAAAAGAAAGGAATCTGCCAGTATCATAAACTCTTTTCTTTACGTTTCCCTGTAAGCTTATATAAATCCCTGCTGTTTTCCGGTCTCATCATTTTTGTAAAGTCCTTGTAAAACCCCTAATGAGTTTTCACATTGTGTGTGTGTGCCTTTTGTCTATCATTTTGACCTCCAGCCTCTGTTAGCTTGCAGCACGGTGACTTTGGTTTGTTCACAGTTAAAGTGGAATTGCCAGTCGTTAAGCCCGAGCAGGGATCAGCTCTTGCCAGCATCACCTACAAAAGTGAAACAGGCCAAACTGGCCTCACAGCAGTAGCTTTGTGCAGCAGTTCTAGTTTTCACTGGTGGAGGAACTGCACTCGTGAATGGTGTAGATTTTCTAAAACACAAACACTTCTTCCACGCTACAGTATTTGTCCCGGCATTTGTTTGAAATTATGCTTTTTGCCTGTGTGAGGTGGTTGAATAAATTAGCCAGTACAGGACAAGAGAGAAAAAACACAAAAAAAATGGAAACACTGGTGCAATCCTTTTAATTAAACCAGGAAATGATTGTTGTCAAGCAAATGGACTGAGATGTGAGAGAGAGAATGAGCAAGGAATGAAAAGAAAGCCAGTGTTAGAATACAGTGGGGGATTAAAGACAGTGAGCGAGTGTTACAGACCCCTGGCCAGTTTGCTGCTGTAATGAACATTAGGGCTGCGGCATAAATTTAATGACCTGTGAAACAAACGGCGTGGCTGAGACCAGTGCATCTGAATGCTAAGTGGCTCTATTATTAATACCAGCTCAGAGATGCCACTGTGTAAACACAGTGTAAGTCTCTTTTCCCTATGAGGCCCGTTAGACACACGGAAGCCTTGTTTTGGCGGTGCACCGGCTCACCTCAGCTCTCTGAAACAGGGTCACGTTTTCCTTTGTACCTGCAGAATTAATGGCACGTTGCCCATTAACAGCATACCTTCGCTAACTTACAAGAAATGAGTAGCATTGCAGCTAATGGCTGTGCAGGTTAGTCACGCAGATAATGAATAGCTTAGTGATGGGGCAGGTGAGCAAGTGGTAATAAATAGGTTCCATGCTGCTCAGAGGCAACTGAGTGCAAATGAATAGCAGAGTTCAGCCTATGTTGTTTGGCGACATGTCATCAATTTGTGCATGTTGTGTTAAAATAATAGTAATTCTACCAGTGGGCAATTTATGAACATTTTGTTTCAAACCAAAGTATATTTGTAAAAGTGGAAATCAAACAAAGGACCTAGGAAATATCTTGGAAAATAAGCTGCAAGGAGAGACTGATTCATTACCCGGCCCTAAATAATATATTCTTAGTATTTTCAATGAAAATACATATTTGAAAAACACAAATTGTATTTACCTCTGAAATCTTTGTTTCCCTTTGTTTACAAACTATGTTGATTTGATTTTTATTAAGAATGTAAAAGCACAACAACTCAAATGAGTATCATGATGCAAAGTCATAGAGGTTAGCTCTTAAGAGCATTACTAAAATGGTTGTTCCTTATTTCTGTTTTCAGTTGCGTTATGTCTCGCTGAAACATCCTGTTTAAACTAAATAATGTGTCAAAGTAGAGAAGCAAGACTCAAAATGCTGTTGTCATGGGACTTTGAGGCAGTTAGGGAGCAGATCTGCAGGTATGAGGGGAAGGAAGGAGCTATGGGTATGATTACGAGCGATGCAGGCTTAATCAAACGATCCAGCACAGCAGGGAGCACAGGGGAGACTAGAAGAGCCCAGAGCTAACCAGATGTCTGAGACATGAGGGCGGATACATGACATGAGGAGGCTGCTCGAGGCTATAAAATGCAATCACATTCCCCTGGAAGCGTGCCCAAGATGGCTCAGCAACCAGCCGGGGAGTAAAGGCGATCTGTCAGGAGACGGTCCCCTGCTCTCCCACTGAACCCGACCTCAGGCTACCTGCTCATTCAACAGAGAAGATGCTAAAAACTCCAGGCTGCTCTTTCAGCAAGCAGCAGTGCGTTTCCATCATTATCAACACTGTGGTCATGGTTACAAAGAGGGCACGTGTATGTCTCTGACATCTGAATCTTCCCATCTGTTTGTTTTTCCTTTGCTGTGTTTGTCCTGGTGTGTGTGTTCGTGTGCGTGTGTGTACACGGGCAGATCCTGGACCCAGCAGGGCTCCATCTTGTTTTCCGTCACATGCTGTGTCTCGCGCTATGAGGCGATACATATTTGATAAGCAGAGGAAGCCCTGTGGCCCCAGCTTCTGTGGCTTGAGGTGCGGCAGCCCTGCATTTGCTGCACCTTTTTTTCCACAGTGACTTTTTTTTTTGTCCCTAAACATAGATTTCAGCTGAAAGTGTTCCTTACTGTCTTGGCCATTATTCTCTGCAGAGTTTAGTGTGAAAGGTCACCAACCTAAGTGCTGGCGCAGCTGAAGCTTAGATGAATAAGTAATACCATTAATGACAACAAGGCTGGATATAATGGTAGAGATGCTTAGTGCTGGAAGGTTTTTGATACAGAGAAAAGAGGTGAAGTGCCACTGAGTTTTTGACTTTTAGAAGGAAGAAAATAATAATGATTTAAGTTGGATTGAAAGGAAAAGATGAGGCAAAGGCTAAATCCGACTGTTCAAGGACTGTTTTTTTTTTTTTTGCATTTGTGTTATCCTCTAAAAGCAGTCTACACTTCCGGTCCTCTGTACAGCTGGAAGTTGTTGTTTTTTCCAAAACACTTTTTTTACACACTTCTGCTTCTCCCACTTCGTCTCCCACCACCTTATGTGGCCCGTGAGGGAGATTTGAATTGTCTGTAGCGAGCCATCAATCACGGCGGTAACGACAGCTCCATAAACAGAAGGGCAGCCTACCTACTGGTTTCTGTTCGGCGGTGATAGCATTCACATCGTCCTGCAGCACTTCCCTTCTTTCCTGCTGACCTCTGCACAGCTTCAGTGGCAAGGACGAGACTCTGCTTATCTCCGCTCTCTGACTTTAGACACCCGATGTGGGTGGTAGGAACACCCAGGTGTCTGCAAGGATGTAGTGTCGTAAATAAAAAAAATAAAAAAAAGTGGGCTATCTGTGACCTCCGTTCAGTGATCAGTGTCAGGCGAACAACCAACAATAGAAACAAAAGTCTCTTATATTAAAGACAATTTATTTAAAGGAATATGACAAGTTTATGGTGAAATGGAATAACTTATTAGCCAGTTTGATAGCTGTAGAGCTGCAAATAACAAATCTTACATTTCCATTCTCGATTAGTCTGTCGACCGTTTTTCCCTTAAAAGAATTGCATTTTATATTTTATGGGTGCGTCTACGCTGTACAACTCCTTTGTACAGGCTAAACAGGGGTTTAGCCTCGTGTGTTTTGTTTTGTCTGTGTTCCGGCTCTTTGTATACAAACCCATGAGACTAACAATGCCAGTTTGTGGGCTTTCCTGTGCCTATTGTTGCCACTGTGTCTCTGTGCCCCGGCTAGTATCCACTCGTTGTAAGGCCGAGACAATAACGGCGAACAGAGTGCCATGTATCTGCACTGGCTTGACCCCGTGGCCCTTCCTGTTGCCTTTTAATACCCCCCCCCACCCGACCTTTGACCTCTCCAGCAAATACGGGTTAGCCTGTCATGTCAGGACAAGCCAGGGTGTGCTCCCAGCCTTTTGACAGGAGTGTGTGAGAACCTGCTGCTTTCTTTCTCCTAATCCTCAGGAGGAGAGTAATTCCACGCTGACCAACGCCAATATAATCACGGCAGCAATGTCATTTAACAGCGTGCAGTATGCTTTATTTACTATGTCAGTTTCCTCTTCACCTGACTGTGACTGGGAAGGCCCGCTAGTGTGAAAGCTGTGAAGAGAAACAAGGAACACATACAATAAGACTTTATTTACTAATGGAATATAAATGGCACTGAGTTAGTTCTTGTGTGGGTTATTTTTCCTGTAAACTCTCAAAGCTACATGTAGCAACAAAGTGATTTTCGCTATACAGTAAAAAAAAAATAGCGCTCGTAATATTTTTGCTACTGTCGCAAAAGACGACACAGAATAAAAAAGGCTCTGCTCCTTCTGCATCTACTTAGATCACATTTTTTAACTGTCCATCACGAGTCCAGAAGTTAAATAGCAGTGTAATGCTAAATTAGTGTCTCTCTTAAATGCGGGGAAAGAAGGCTAAGCATGTTCTTTAGCTTAGAACAAGAATGCCGAGTAGGAGAGAGAACTATTATTAGAATAGTATATGATTTTGTACATCGTCTGTTTGTTTTTTCCAAGTCACAAATATTTTGACGTTTGAAGGCTTCTAATCTCAGGTCTAATTTATGTCCAAGCATTCCAATATCTAAGTTTTTCCTTTCTGTTTAAGTTTTGTTTGTGTCTGAAGAGCAGCAGACCTTCAGCGTTAGGCCTGAATTGTCGCAGTGACTAGCAGAGGCCAGAACACACAATGCTCCCTTTTTTAATAATTTTCTTTCATTTCTTTTCTGCTCTCAGTATTGAATGTCATAAATGAAAGTTTGAAATGTTCAAACAGCTTTTTTTCAATAACATTTTCCAATTTAACTCGCAGACCTGTTGCTGTGGTCTTTGTACTGAGTAAGAAAAGTAGTAAGATGGTACAGCTTTTAAACGGACTGAAAGACACACCTGTTTCATGGAGTGCGTTCATTCGATTTTCAGATCACCTTGTCTTGTTTGCAATGCGTAGAAAAAACAGTTTAGCCCTGGACCTTGGAGCACAGCTGGGAAATGAAACCTTTCCTGTCAGTTATTGTCACTGAGGAAAGCTCACTTATTTCCCAGAGATATTATCATCCCCCCTGCCTCCCTTTACTCCTCCCCCCAGCTCCCCCTTTGCCCCTCTTGCATTGTTTCCCAGGATCAAGTTCATGTAGGTCGGGACTGGAGGAGGGTAATGGGACCCTTGTACCTATGTCTCAGGGCAGGTTGAATGGGTCTCGGCCCCTGCCCCCATACAGGCTCTATGAATAAGACCCCTTTCGTTATTTGTCTGGTCTCTAGTTTCATCAGACCTGCCCGGCTTCCTGCCGGTCCATATCCATATTTCAAAGTGTTTAAATTCCATTTTCACTTATAGAAACATCAGTGTTCCTATAACACCTC
This sequence comes from Etheostoma spectabile, assembly GCF_008692095.1. Lineage (NCBI taxonomy): Eukaryota > Metazoa > Chordata > Actinopteri > Perciformes > Percidae > Etheostoma > Etheostoma spectabile. The sequence goes on along the minus strand of NC_045733.1, from coordinate 29,615,369 downwards.
CTTGCTCCTGCCAAACCCCACCTATCACATCCACTGGAAGCTTTACACCTGCACTTCAGTACAGTGAGCTCTTGTCCGCCATCTAAGGTTCTTGCTAATTTCGTGACAATGTAATTTGTTTTTAAGTGGTTTTATATTCGGTTACGAACACTTCCCAAGGCACTGTAGAACAGCACCAATTCTACTTTTAATGACTAGAATAAGACTTTATTTTAGATGACTACTATCCTTCGATGTAAACTCAACGTAAGATGTGAAATTCTAATTTCAAACTTGCGGAAACTAAGTGCAGCCTATGTGTGCTCACTCTGATGCAGACACACAGACACTTACTTAGTCAATAATATTAATTGCTCTAACGGCATGACACGACTCGGGACAGATGCATGCACACTGAGTCCCCCTTACAGAAAGGCAGTTTCCGTTACTGTAGTCTTTGATGGCTTTGATGTCTGTGCTAATCCAGTGTATCTCTGGCTAAGAGGGAGTGTGTGTGTGTGTGTGTGTGTGTGTGTGTGTGTGGTTGTGTGTGTGTGTGTGTGTGTGTGTGTGTGTGTGTGTGTGTGTGTGTGTGTGTGTGTGGTGTGTGTGTGTGTGGTGTGGTGTGTGTGTGTGTGTGTGTGTGTGTGTGTGTGTGTGGTGTGTGTGTGTGTGTGTGTGTGTGTGTGTGTGTGTGTGCGCGTGGTGCGCGTTGGTGCGCGTGTGCGTGCGCGCGTGCCTGTGTGTTGAAGGAAAGGGGGGTGTTGTAAAGAATGAACTCTCTTAGATGTAAATCATTGCATGGGACGCACTCTGAACATCTCTGCTCTAATTTGATTTCCTGCTACAATGTTGGGCAATTGCCCTTTTCTCTTCCTTTTTTTTTTTCTCTCTTCCACTCACCGTCTCTCTCTGTCTTCACATGCACTCAGACCTGCATGCAGTGGATTGCTGGAAACTGCCGTGTTGTCGAAAGCAGCTGTGTTTGCTGCAAAGCATCTGCTGGCTGATGCAGCGGTGGTTTTACATTAGCCACCTACAGGTCAAACTGCAGCTGGCTGCATCTCAGCGTGAAAACAAACCCTGGGGAGAGAGAATGTGTATGTGTGAGTGTGAACCAACCTGTCCCCATGGTTGTAGCCTTTCCTAAGCGGGCTATGTCTGGTGGCTAACCCTTAGCGCTGCCGCGTTTGGCAGCATGACTGCAGCAAGATTAATCCATTCCACACTCCATCAGTCACTAGGCACAGGTTATTAGTGCTGGGGCAGAGCAGAGCACACAAACACACACACTCATACGTACACAGCCCCTTCACCCTTGTGACTTCGCCTTCTACCTCGTCCCCAAAGTTTGCAAAGGTGGCCTTGGTGTTGAGAGGCCATTTGTCAAAATCCAGCCAGAGTCTCCACTTGGCTCCTTTTAATAAGGCTACCTGGGCTCTGGGATTTTACACACACACACACACACACACACACACACACACACACCCCACACACACACACACACACAGGGCATGCACTCTGCTTTGCACATACTCATACAGCGCTGAGTGTCAGGTGGTGCGTCCCGCGGGGCTTATAAAAGTCCCATTAACATGGCCCTCCTCATTGGTTCTGACAGGTTGATCAATTAGACCCCTCCCCCCGCTGACCCTGGGGCCGCTCTGACTCAGAGGTCAGACACAATGGATCGCTGGACCGGCACACACACACACACTCTCTCAACTCTCCCTCCTGTTATCTCTGAGCTGGTCACGGTGCAGCTTGTTCGTCCCGTCAGTGCCGGGCTGATATCCCAGGGTGCAGCTGTTCTCTGGCTTTTAGGCGTAGGATCGTACTTTACCTGAGACATGTTTCTGTCTCATCTCTGCTCTCAAAACAACCAAAACACATACACAGTGCTCGGTCTTGCCCTGCAAGCGTGCATGCGTGTGTGTACTGTTCTTCTACAGACCAAATGTGCTCATAGATAGAGAATTCTTCTAATATGTGAGGAGTTGCTATTTCTCACTTTTTTAAGGGTGTCGTTTTTGAGAATTTTTCCTTTTTCTCCTTTTTATTTAACACTTACTTTTTATAGATGTGGACATGTGCACCAGAACATTTTATTCAGCACACTGAGACTTTCCTAACCAGCAGAGCAAGAATCATGACCGGTCAGATGATCAAATGAATCGATTTTTTTGTCTATAAAATGGCAGACACATGTTAAAAATGTCTCCAGGGCCTTCCTTAGTTTACAACTATTTATAAAAAAAAAAAAAAAAAAAATTAAAACAATGAATTGATTGTGAGAATAGCTGCCAATTATTTCTGTTGTATTTTTTTAAATAACAGTTTATATGGAATAAATAATAAACCTGGTTATTCACACGTAATGATCATACGAGGACAATTACAATACACTTTTCTACAAAACTACACTACAAAACAATAAAATTGTCTAAATGACTGCCCAGCCTCGACCGAGATCCAAGATGATTTTGGTGTCAGGGACACAGAAACACCAGAGAAACTCTGCCTTCAAACAGCTGATTCATTCTGAAACATTTTTTTAAATGATCCCTTAAGTGGAGGAGGAGTCAGATGAAAAGGCATAATGAGAGGAATTAAGAGTGTGTGTGTGTGTGTGTGTGTGTGTGTGTGTGTGTGTGTGTGTGTGTGTGTTTTATTATGGGGGTAACATAATTCGTCTAGGGACCCAGAGAGAAGATTTTGGGGAAACAGAGGGGTTAAGAGCGTTGTCACGCCCAGAGAGACGCTGCGCCGCCGTCCTAATGATGTCCACCGCCCTAATTGAATATTGACGTTCTGCACACGAGGGGTTAATGGCTTCTATCTGCTTCACATCCGCTGTCTGCCCAGGCTGCAGATTTTCTCTTACTTCTGCTTCTATTTCTGTGATGTTGTTTTACGTCCCACTGTGCCTCTGCCTCCAAACGCTTCTCCTTTGTTGCTACGGCGACGCACTCCAGATGGCGATTGTCAAGGCAAGACTGGGCTCCGAATGTAGTCTAATCACAACACACACACACATACACACATGCTGGTCTACATATACATACTCCGAGAACAGACTGAGACACTGGCAGAGTACATTCTGTTCAACACTCAAATCCTACTCAGATGCTGGTGGACGTGCACTCTCTGCCCAATACACACACACACACACACACAAACCCACACATACATACACACAGTAGTACAGTATAATAAAACCTGTGTCACAGCCACACAGGAAACAATCTCTCCTTTATGTGACTGGGATGTCATTAATCTTGGCGGAGGTTAACAAATGCACTTGCATGGAAGGTATATTTCATAGGCAGACAGCCGACAATGGGGCCATTGTGGCGTCGGGCTGCAGCGCCTCGCTCTGCATTCAGTCAGGACCTTTTGGTTGGCTCCGGATCCACGGCTCATGTCAGGGGTTATGTTTCATCTCCCAGATGAATGTGTTTATGCGAGAGAAAACATGTGAAACACGGAGCAAAATCAACGCTCCAGCCATTTATTTGTTTGTGCTGCCTGAAACCACGATTTATTTTTGTGAATGGGGGAAATAAATGCGTTGTGCCATTTTTCAAAGTTTGGCCTTGTTGCTATTAGTCAAAACTAGAGCCAGACAAATACCCTCCTCCTGCTTTTTTTGTGCAGCCAGCCAACCAGGCCAACTCTGGCTCTGATTCACTGCTTTTTAAGTTTCTCCAAACAGCAGCCGCTGCAGCACTATTTCCATCCATGAAGTGGCGCGTCTTCCCAGTAATCCATTAGACTTCCATTAGCTCCGATTTGTGTGATTAGTTCTAATTAATCAGTTCAGTCTGTGGCCTTCACTCCCCTGTGCGCTCCTCACATTTCATTTTTAACCTCATTTCTCAGCTCTCCAGTGAGCGAGAGAACGAGGCAACGACTGAGCGAGCAAATCAAAGAGCGAGCTTCAGGTCTGCCGTCGCCTTGTCTTTCTCGGAGTGCACAAACACTCGATACTGCTCAAGCACCAGACCCGAACTGGCTGAGCCGGTGCTTAGACTGCATTGTAATGCTTTTTTTCTCTCGCCATGTTGAATTAATAAGATTCTTTTGGTGCAGAGATACTTTACTAGCTTGGTTGTGTTTTTAAATGAACTGAACCAGGAGGGATTGAAATCTCATGTTTTACACATCTGGAGTGTGCTCGGGCTCTGGTTAGCCCCCCTCGGCCCTCCTATGGAACAGTAAGTATTGATTAGCATCGGGGTGTCCATCCCTCACTATAACAAAGCCTATTGATGTTTGTGCACTGATTTCCCCTCGGTCAAAAACCATACGCAGCGCCATCGCTAAGTGACTGGAAGCTGCTTCCAACTCAGCGGTATGTCCCAAAGTAACCTGGGAAATAACAAGTCAAAATTCTCTTTTCATCAGCGACTCTTCTGCTGCTCTGTGCTGCAAAATTAAAATTAAAAGATTTCTTTCCTGGGCTTGTTGCAGTAGGTCAGCTTATATACTGAGGTATTATGTGGTGATAATCTATCTTCCTTTCCTCTGTTGTCAGCCTTCTTCTGCCATTACAACTATTGTGATAAATGAAGGCTCAATTTATCAACCGGCCTCTACTCGATTTCTTTTTCTCCCCTCTGTTCCCCCGCCCCCGCTCCTATGTCTCACCTCTGCATGGTTCGCTTTATTTCTTCATCTGTCCCCCCCGCCCCCTTGCATCCATCCATCCATCCATCCATCCATCCCTCACTCATTCCCACTCAGACAGATCGAGGCTTTCTTTGTGTCTGCTGGGGAAGGCTGAGATGCTGCCTGTCACCGCAGAGCTGCAGACTCCCATCCAGGCTGCTGGAGGTGGCCTGGCCGCTGTCAATCAATCTGTAGCTGTGTAGCAGAGGGGAGGGGGGTTGACACATGATGTGGCTCCCTGCTGTTTAGAAATTCACTGTTTTTTTTTCCTTTTCTAAAAGACTTGCGCAGTATGGTTATGGCTTCTAAAATCAATGAAACTTGATTGCGACTCTTTGAATTTAAAGCTCCTCCTCTGGTGCGTCAAACCAAGTGCTCTTTATTCACGGGTTAACAGTCTGACCGATTGCAGATGTTTGTTTCCCGTTTACCCATCTCATGCATTCTTATTACATGCTGTGTACAGTGATATACTACTACTGCATGTCTTTTTTTCATGCGCCCTGTCATTATGTCAGGTGCCATGTTGTTGTGAAATGTTTGTTTAAACCACTTGAATAAAAAATTCATGTTGTTTAGTTTAAAACAGTCTAAAGGAAATGGTCAATTATAGTGGGATTAAAACTCCCTATTGACATTATTTACAGCACTTGATTTACAGCTGATATGAAAAGGTACACAACCTTATTTGTTTAACAGTAATTTAGTTTTACTGCAAACCGTCACAGGAAGTGCTTTTATTTTGAAGTAGCCTACACGGAAGTTGTCTGTTGTGTACTCTTCCTAGCTTATTGAGATGAACGTGAGAAGCTAGATGCAAAACATGTCCATCAAGCTGTTCTCTTTCTTTGTTCGTAAGAGTGCAACATATTCATATGTTCACAGTAACAGACAAGCAGTTTGGTCGTCATAGGAAGCCATTCCACTACACATGTGTCTCTGGTGTTCCACTCACATCCAAACTTGTAAGAAAACACATCCATGCTGTTTTGAGTGAGATACGGGTTTCTGAATGCATCCTACCTTCAGTCTCTTGGTGAGATGTTCAAAATCGGCAGGGCCGTCTACGTCATCAGCTGAAACATTTGAATATTTGCTCGCTTAGCTGCTAGCGTGGCACGCCCTCAAACTCTGCAACTGACTAGCTAGCAGTACTGCGCATGTGCGACTCCCAACAAAGATGGTACAGAAGTGAGATGTCTCACTCTGTAGATAAAACACACAGAGTGGAAAGAGGGTCTGCAGCAATGTGTGGTACAACAGAAGAAGGTGTTTTTTGAAAATGAAACCATGTAAACCTATTCTGGTACGACCTCATAATACAATTATGAACCTGAAATGAGCATAATATGGGTTTTTTAAATTTAGTTTTGCTCAATTTGAAATGATCCTATTTCAATAGAACAACAATATTACAACAAGATTAAATGTATGTATTGAGTTTTCACTCCGTTTAGGTCATGGAAACATACACTCAGACAACCTAACCAAAAGTAAGTTGTTAGTTCCTAAACATGCATCAGCGTCTTAAAAACAGATTCTGGATAAAGCTGTAAGAAACCAAAGTGAGTAAATATGGACATGAGCAAGGTAATAAGAATTAAAACAAGAATTTCTTGCTGCTGCAGCTTTTAAGAAGTGGCAGGCTGAGGAAAAAGTGCATACATTCATACAGTCTATTTTACTTCCAGATATCAATTTAACTTTATGTATGTAATCATGGTAGCGTTAAGTCTTCAGCAATAATAATGTGATCTCTCTCCCTCGGTCTCTGCAGGACTCCGTGGTTTAACGGCTGGGGGTTCAACCTGCCTCGGGGTCAGTCTCTGCTGGATAAATGGAACCTCGTCCCTGAAGGCATCGACATCCTGATGACCCACGGACCTCCTCTTGGTGAGTCCAATTACCTAATTACAGCCCCCTCATCACCATATCTAATGAGGTTGGGCCTCATTATTTAAAATTGGTATGAAGTCACTGGAGGCGTCATAGCGGGCTGTGTGGCTGTGTGGCTGTGTGGCTGTGTGGCTGTGTGGCTGTGTGGCTGTGTGGCTGTGGCTGTGTGTGTGTGTGTGTGTGTGTGTGTGTGTGTGTGTGTGTGTGTGTGTGTGTGTGTGTGTGTGTGTGTGTGTGTGTGTGTGTGTGTGTGTGTGTGTTCTCTCCGCGGTTTCTAAAAAAAAAAGTCTACAATTTTGAGATCAAATTTGTAGGCCTTTAAAAAGTAAAAACTTCACTAGTATTGTGTTTGAGGTCTTAACAGGACCTTATCCATGTCAATGGAACGCTACCTCTAATGCTCATTGAATTAATGTTCCTGCAGCGCTTTAGAATAATGTTCTGTCACTAGTCCTAATACAAACATGCAACTTATATTACAGCCAATCTAGACACCAGTCCTATTATGCCAGTGAGGAAATCTGGGAATTTTTTCAGACAATGTTTCCTGACTCTGACATCTGACTTTGTTTTTGATGGTGTGATATAGGTCTTAAATTTCATTTATAAAAGTCAAAATAAAATTTGACTTGGTGAAACCTGCAGAAACCCTGACTATAGTCAACACTGGTTTCATCTAAATCCAGTAGTATCTGTAAGGGACGCCCCGAATACAGTGTGATTACACGGTCTGATTCAATATTTGTGTGTGACTTTATGAAAAAGAAAATACATATTGTTTGGTTTTCACTACAGACTGATTCCGTTTTCTTCTAGTTGTTTGGGCTCCAGTAGCTTTTTTTTGTTTATTTTGCGCTTTCCGTCTGGCTTTATTGAGTGATTTCCTCCCCTCTCGCCTACGGAGGGTATGCTGCTGTTGCTGCGGCAGCCGCTGTGGCCGTTTGATTGCATGGAAACTCGATTTTTCACCAGTGTGACAGACGCTGCAAACGATTGGAGGGAGACCATGGGAGAGGAGAGCAGAGCTGGGGAGAGGAGGGGGCGGCAGAAGATGTTAGGTGGCTCACCAGAACTGGAAAACATGAAATGGAAAACAAATCAGGGTTGCACGACTGTGGAAGAGTAAAGCAGACTGCCAGAATGCTGTTAAATTCAGATGAAAAGGCAGTAAATGAACAGTTGTGAGGGTTTCACTGAATTCCAGAGTTGAGTATCACGAAGGGGTTCTGAACTACAAAAGGAAGCCAATATACTGTATAAGATTCTGAAAGTCAACTTTGAATATGTTCGCAAGAGTTTAGATAAGCTTCACATACAGTAAGTCAGAAGTGATGCACAACAAAAGATATGAGATATTATCTGTTTCTTATTTGTACAATTTTAACAAAGAGAATCACAAACTACATCGTCACTACCTCCGCTTTTGGTAAAAATCATACAGAGAACTGTGACAGCTCGTCACTGTTTGACTTCATTGATGCTTAGTGAGGTTTTTCTGCTGCCGCTATGATTTAAATAATCTAATAAAGGTCACGGGTTACTAGGGCTGCTCGATTATGTAAAAAAATCATAATCGCGATTATTTTTGTCAATATTGAAATCAGTTACAGTATATAACATGATTACTGCAATTATGGAAGTTAAAAAACAGTGAAACAGGTAAACAGATCAACAGTCAAAACACCTTGAACTGTCAAATTTCCCTTAATAATTTTCCCATTTGAACTTTTGTTATTATTCAGAACACACACACACAACAGACAAAATAAGAGTTTACTTGCAAAACGTAATGTGCAAAAATAATCTTTTTTTCTTGATTATTCAGTTTTTGTGATCATTAGGAGCCGAAAATTGTAATTGCGATTAAAATTTGGATTAATTGCTACGTGTTACAGTTCTGTACATCCATTGCGGATGATTGGTCAGTAAGACAGTCCGCGTAAAGAAGCACTTGATGAAAATGACAAACAAGACCAAGACTGTCTGGGGAACTGAGAATTTTAAAACTTGTAACGTGTCTGTCTGTGTAGGTTTCCGAGACTGGGTCCCTAAGGAGCTGCAGCGGGTCGGCTGCGTGGAGCTGCTCAACACGGTCCAGAAGAGGGTGAGACCCAAACTTCACGCCTTCGGAGGCATACACGAAGGTACTGAGGATTAAGAAAATCCAGGGTCAGGGGGGTCTGAGCTTCATACTGACATACAGTAGAACACAGTGTCTTCCAGCTTTGTTACGAGTGACTGTATACCCTCCTTTTATTCTGGTAACCTTACAGGAAAATCATATTTCTAGGTTGTATGATAGAGGGATTGCATCTGGGAGTACAAGTGTAGAAAAATGATCTTTTAACAACAAAGGAACAACATAGAGACTGCTGTATGTTTGGAGAGTGAAACCCTTTGTTTTCTAAACTATTCCTTTGACAAAATTGTAACTTAACCTAAAATTAGCAGTCCTAACTAATTTATGCGGTCAATAAAAAATGTCTTTGCCTTTATTATAGTAATCTATACAATCAAATTACTTAATTTCTTAACAATTAAATATTTTGTGAGTGTCGATCTTCAGCTATAAAAAAAAAAAAGACGCTTCAGATTGTGAACTCCTCAATTTAATTTACGTCAATAGAATGAAATAATCCCTTATCGTGTAAAACACTTTAAAAGGGATGTCAAAGAAGACACAACATGGTGTTGAATAGCCAAAACCAAAATTATTAACAGTATTAAAACCCAAGCAATTAGTGCAGAGACCTGAAAGTAGAATAAAAGGTGGAAGAGTTTATGGAAATCGAAGCTCCCTGCCTGTGTGGTTTCTGAGGGGACTGAAGGTTACCTGTTGCTGACACGTGTTCCCCGTCCTCAGGCTACGGGATCATGACCGACGGCTTCACAACGTTCATCAACGCGTCTACCTGCACCGTCAGCTTCCAGCCCACCAACCCCCCCATCGTGTTCGACCTGCCCAACCCCTCCAGCTCCTGAGACCAGAGGACAGGGGTGGGGAGGGTCGCGGGCTTTCTATAAATATGCGGGCTTTCTATAAATATGTCAAGTTAAAAAAAAAGAAGAAAAAAAAAAAATTCTAATTGTTTCTTTGCATACTTTTGATCTTCTCCAAGCTGTTGTTGAGATATGGAGACGTGGGGGGGGGCGGGGGGGGAGTTTGTCCGGGAGAGTTAAAGGAGAATACCGATGTTTTATTGTTTTTTTAATTGTGCCAACGGTGCTGGTTTCCCTCTTAGATTTGAGTTTTTCTACACACAATTAGCGTAATTGCAGGTATCGGGACTTTTTTTTTTTTTTTTTTTCAATCTTGTTTCAGTCTGAAAAACAACTTCCACAAAGGCAGATAATCCGTGAAGAAACTTTGTCCTGATCTAACATGCAGAACATTTTTATATCATCACAACTCAATGTTACGTTCTGCTTTCTGACTGGAAAAACTGGAAACGTCAAACGTCGTATCGGGCGGAGCGCCAGAATGTTCTTTTCAATTTAACAAGCTCATTTTCAGAAGATCACAAATCAAGTTTTTTTCAGGGTAATAGGTATACTTAGTATTATTTTGTGCTCCTGACATAAGCTGTTAAATATTTTCTTTTGTGTGATCACAAAAAATGCAATTAAATGACCACAAGGAATATTTACACTCCCGTCCTCTTCAGCCAGTACCATCCTATTGGCATGTGTTCGTTGATTTGGAAAGTTTTTATTAAAAAAACTAAAAAATAAAAAGTATGCAATGCGAAATGAATTTGGGGGGAATGTAAAACTGAGCTATGAGTGACACCGGTATTCTCCTTTTTCAGAGGGATTTTGTGGTTAAACAATCTTGCTCTTGATAAATATTGGTCAGATCTGTAAGATAAATGATGCTTTGTGAATTTGTACAATTTCTTTGTTTGGTTTGCATTGGCAGGACAATGGATGCCATTGTTGTATCATCTGATATTTTGTGCTTAGGTCTTTTTCCTTCTTTTTTTTTTGGTTTTGTATTCTCGTCAGTTTCTTTTTTTTTTTTATTGTTGGCTGACAGGGACGCTGCCTTAAACTAGCTTTAATGTTCTCAGCTAGAGCCCCACTCTCTGCAAGCTCAGAGGAAAGTCCTTATTTATTATCCCGCAAAACAACACCTGACTAACGCAAGGACAGAAAGCATCACATTACAGCCCGAGAAATTTACTATGTGACATCCCATTAGGAATTTCTGATCTAATTTGGAAAATGTATGTATAAATATATATATATATATATATATAAAACATCTGTACTAAAAGTTGTGTTTGACGGAAAAAAATAATCTGGTGCATTTTTTTTTGTATGCACCTGTCTAATTGACATGTTTCTTTAACGCTCCCATCAGACGCTCTTCAGACATTTCTTTAATGTTTTCGTACCGACTCTCCCGGTAAGGTAGGCATTCATTTCGGATGAGAGAGGAAAAGTTGTCAGAGTCACAATCCAACAGGTGCCGGTTGTTCCCAACAACACACCTGCCTAAACCTGGAAAAGTTGTCCTTTTTAAAGTGTACATTTGATAGTATTTGTGTTTTTATTGCTTTTTTTTTTTTTCTAATGTTGCACTGTGTGTAAATGCAATCTTGCTAGCACAAAAAAATGTTGCCAATAGTTGTCTCAACTTTTGCCGCTGTAAATGCTCTTTCCGTGCTCTGTTTCCTCTCTCGCTCTTTCTCTGATTGTATCCCTCTTCATGGAAATGTTAGTTCTCTCTTTCAGTTCATTGTGATATATTTAGCTGCCTTTATATGCAAATAAAATTGCAAGATTTTTACTTATCAAGCTCTGTCTTGGTTTTTTAATCTTTTAATATGTGACCAGTCTTCCAAGTCCAGGTTTAGTCCTGAATGTTTCAGTCCAACGTTGAGTCTCAAAGGTGTCTGAGTCAAGTCTCGGGTCCTCGGTACGTCAGACCAAGATCACACTAACTTTGTTGGTGATCACGAAAAAAGGTGCGTTTTGAAAATATTAAAAGACAAAACATTTGAAAAACACTGTCGGATTAATTAAGTAGCTGTGCACAGAGCTCCACATGTTTAATGTATCTGGTTGCACGGTAGTGGCAAGGATCAAAGTAGCAAAAACCGGCACTCACAAATTGATAGTCTTATTTATTGTGGACAAAACCACAATTATATAAAACTTTGGCCCACAACACTGTAAATGAGGAGATTATCTTTGAGTGCCGGTGCTTTGCGTCTTTAAATGCTGTCCTATCGCCTGTACAGTGGCCCAAATGTGCAAAACTAACTTTTTGTTGACTGGTTTTCACAATTGCTGTGTTTTGCTCCCTCAGGGCCACCATAGCACAACTGGTGAGCAGTTTGCCCGAGGTGGGACAAAGCCATTTTTTTTGCAAGTCTCAATTAATAATTTAAGAATAAATCTACAGAAATAATTACTGTTTTTTTTTCCAGATTTCATTTACACCAAATTAAAATCATTTGTCATTTCTGGCCTGCTTGTTTTTTTCATTTACCGTCTTTTTTTTTTTTTCTTTCTTTTTTTTTGCTGTCCACTACAGAGTTTTTACATCTGAATGTGATAAGCGGAGGTTCACTCGGGGTGACTGTGTCTCAGGTGGTACAGCGGTCACCTACCAATTGGAAGGTTGGTGTTTTGATCCCTGGCCCTGCAGTCCCATGTCGAAGTGTCCTTGGGCAAGACACTGAACCCCGAATTGTTCTAGATGCTGCGCCAGCGGTCTGTGAATGTTGAGCTGGCATCTTGTATGGCAGTCAGCTAGAGCCCCACTCTCTGCAAGCTCAGAGGAAAGTCTACAGTGTGTGACTGAGTGTGAACGGTTCCTGTACTATGTTGAAGCGCTTTGAGGAGTCATTGAGACTAGAAAAACGCAGTGAGTCCATTTGTCTGCTGGTCTGCACTGCCAAACGCACCTTCTCCTTCCGTTCACGTAAAGTGATCCAGTGACTAGTGTCAGACTTCAAATCAAAGGATATCAGCTGTGGGGAAAGGGAAGAGTTGGCTCACTGTTTTAATAAGTTTCTTCATATGTGGACTTGTGTCAAAAGGTTAAAGTCCAAGGGATGTCACCATTTATTGGTGTTAAAGTCAATATGAAGTAACAAGCATTTTTTTATATAGTCCTCACGTCTGTGACTCAATTCCAAGTCATTTGAGTCGACATTTCTGCAGAAGCGTTGCTGCCGTGCAATTGTCATGACAAGATTTATTTTAAAGGCAGCCAAACGGCATCAGCCGTGTCCTCATTAGCTTGTTTTGACGTTCATGCTGTCTGACAACTGCTAATAGAATAATCATAAATTATCAGTTTGACTTCAAGTCAGCACTACATTTACATTTTGCTTTTTTGACTTTAGCGAAATGTGCATGAGCGCCGGTTTGGTAAATATTGATGTTGTGCATGCAGTGGACACGGCTGCGAGCGAGCTTGGCCTACTTATGAGAGCTTTTTTGTTATTTATGTCTAAAATATATAAATGTTTACTCATCTGCACAGCCCAGTATCACAGCAGGCGTTTTGCCTCAACAAGCAGAACACCTGCCGGTCGTCATTGTGCGGAGGCCAGAGGAGCAACACGCTTAAGTCTCGACCCACAGACGAATATAAAGGCAGTGTCTTTCTCCCCGCTGTGACTGTGTAGATAAAAAGCGTTAAAGCTGAAATGTAAAACTTTTTGCAAACTGTTGACCGCTCCAGCTGTGAGGTTTATTTGAAACGACAATGTTAGAACTACGGCTAAAATCGCAGCTTAGTTTTTTAAAGGCTGCTAAAGATGCTTCAACATGCTTCACTCAGTATGAGAGAATAAAGACATGGCTTATGTTTTTTTTAACTTTATTGCCCAAATTAAACATTGGAGGCAATTTTAGCAACACAATACAATACACTTGAACTCTTTCAATGAAAGGTCAAAGCAACAAAAAATAATTAATAAAAGGGTCACCTTGTGATTGAACTCCATTCAACACCCATACTGACTACACAGAAGCAGGATAAATAAACCATCACACATCAGTATGTTTAAATTATTCTAAGTCAAGGCCTAGAATGACATTGGTCCATCTTCTCACAAACAAAGGTACCTTCAACTGTAAAATAGCAGTCATATTTTCCATTGTATGGACCTGTTTAACTTTTTTGTCTCCTCTGAGCTACCGTAGGGGGGGCCAGGCTTCATCCAATTAATAGTTATCATTTTTCTTGCGGTCATTAACAAAATGTGTAGCATGTAACTTTGGTCTTTAGAAAGCAAGTCTTCAGGTATTTTCTCCAGTAAGAAAAACAAAGGGTCCAAGGGGAAATCCATCTTGAAGATTTTGTCCACTTCCTTTTTAATGTCTTTCCAGTATGTCCGTATCACTGGGCACCTCATACACTTTTTATCTGAATATTCAAAATGTTGTGCCCCCAGATCTGCATCATTTCTCATTGGTTTCATCAGATTTCATTCCTTTTCCAACACTGGCCAGCACAGATCCTTCGTAGGCCAAAAATAAAATGGGCCTGAGTTGCGGGCCGCCTTTGCCAGCCTTTTCCACCAACCCCCTTCTCTCATCACCTCAACATCAAAGCAACCCAACCAATTAACTATTCCCCGAAACGAGAGCAGCAAAGCATCGCCCCACACCCACCAGATCCCCCTGCACATTACCATAATCCCGTCTATCATATTAACATAAGCCACAGATGAGCAGGAGGAGACACGGCTGCTCTGGCTCTGCTGTGTTCATCCAACCTCTTAGTGTGGGTGGAAAGGCATACGGACACTTTAATGCTGCACATGTACCTCTGCAGTCCTTTCAATACAGGCCCTAATATACTCCATGACTTCTTTAGAAGCTAAGCGTAAGTTCATTCAGGATGACTTCTATGTCTCACATTTTCTCGCTCTCTCTCTCGCTCTCTGTCTCTCTCTCAGATTTAGAGGCTTTATTAGCATGACCATATTTACACACAGTATTGCTTAAGCACATAAACGGAGAAACATTTACACATTTACATACATATTTACAGGAGGAAGCAGACATTAAAACATGTTAACATTCGTGCAAAAGCAACAATTATGTCAACAAAATTTAACAGCAATAACAACACCAACATGAAAACAAGGATATTATAGTGTGTGTACATGCATGCATATCTCTCTCTCTCTCTCTCTCTCTCTCTCTCTCTCTCTCTCTCTCTCTCTCTCTCTCTCTCTCTCTCTCTCTCTCTCTCTCTCTCTCTCTCTCTCCCCAAACTGAATCAGCTGCGTCTGTCATCAGCTGACTCTGGGCGTTCACTCTTTCAGGTAAACCAACAAGATTTGGCCACGATCTCTCGCTGCTGTTGCATTCAAACTTTAAATCTCTTCTCCTCTGCTGCCAGTTGTCATTTTAGGCAAAATCGATGCAACCCCTCCTCCACCCCGTTCCCCGTCAGCTCTCATCATTCCCATCGCCCAGAGTTCCTCCATCATCACAAGCCCCGCCTCCACAGAAACCATCCATCCAGATCTTCAGGCTGTTTCTTCATCTTTATTTAGGTAAACTTATTTTACTTTTAAATGAAGTCTCTCCTGATTGAAATATGCTAAGAAATCTCCCAGTTAACCGACTAAGAGTACACATGTTGTCATGCTGGAGTATCAACATTACATGCTAATCATTAGAATGCTACCACGCAAAGAGTAAAGCTGGTTTTCATCATAACGTGATACATGATGCTAATATTCTAATTGTTCCATCCTAAACTCCATGTTAGAGTTTTGACATGTCGTGCAATGCAAGCTACATGTTTGTAGGTCAACTAACTGATTGTACACATGTTAGCATTAGCATGCTAGGTAGTTACAGTGGTGGAAAGTACTTTACTCAAGTACAGGACTTTGAATTTTACCGTACACCTTTGTGTACTATTTTTGTTTTTTTTCTACTTTTACTCCACTAGGTTACATTTTTGAAGTAAATATTGTAACCTAAATATATTTGACAATTTGCAGATTTGGATAATAAATACACAATATACATTACTAATGCGTTATGATGCTTATGGATTCATATTTAGATGTTCCTGTACTTTTTCTTAAGTAAGATTATAAATACAAGACTTCTACTTGTAATAGAGTACTTTTACTTAAGATCTGAGTACTTTTACCACCTTGTCAGTGTTGTTGTATAGCATTAATGTGATTACAGTTTTCAATAACAAGTAGAGTCAGGGATTACAATTCATAATTCAGTAATTTCATTACAGTCTCTGTAACTTTAACAGATTTGGGGGTTAGATTATTGGCTGTCTGGGTGTTAGAGACAGGGATATAATCAGTTGGGTCTCAGTTCGGCACAGCAAAAGTTAAGTAAAACATATTTCTTTTCTATTTTTTGCTGCTGGGTAATTAGTAAAGTAGCATAATTACTTTACAAACAAAGGACTTTCACTCAGGAGACATGGGTAATTTTGAAATTTATGGAGTTTCTACAGAACTGAGTCTGTGACGCAATCAACGTCAGTGACGTCATTTAACATCCTCATTTAAGTAGTTTTATTGGCCTCATTTTAAACCAATCGCTGATGTTTTACTAGCCCTAATTAGGTTTTTGTTGTTGCCTAAACTTTATCGGCTCCAGGTAACTTCTTTGTGGATGCGGGGGGGAGGGGCCCATAGAGAATGCCTTTCTACAGGGCCTAGAACTTTGTGCTACGCAGAATCAGATGTGTGCTAACACACCTGTTCATGTTTTGTACTGATGATTTAACCAGAATGGTTTCACGTCAACAGACTAGCCTTGGAATTGTCTGAGCAGAAAATGAACGGGGGATCTTTAAAGTGGATTTTTTCTTTTCCTTTGACAGAAACAATTAAGTTGGTTTTATTAGGGTCTGTCACATAAATGTGTTATGTTTGCTGGATTATCAGTGCCGCTCTCTCTCTCTCTCTCTCTCTCTCTCTCTCTCTCTCTCTCTCTCTC
>NC_045733.1:29592510-29598847 GCF_008692095.1 Etheostoma spectabile | reverse complement strand
CTGCCTTTCCTGTTAGTGATAGTCTCTCCACCAGTCACCCTTTCATGTCTCAGCATCGAGATGTTTATTGCTCTGCCAAATTGCTGGCTGTATTAATGATCCTTGCCCAGGCAGCTGCAGGTGGTATTGGGTGTTTGTCAGGTTAGCAGTCGTCTGCTGCTGCTGCACACGGGGCCGGACGCGGTGAAGACGGCCAGAGTCTGAGTACCAACCTGTGTGTGGCTTACTCTGGTGCCAGCACTCTGCATGCGATGTTTATATGGACTTAATTGCCCGTCACTGGTATTATTGTAATCTGGAGCTCGTTTGGCACGAGTGGAGTTAGTATGATATAATTCTCTAAATCGGAGTCATGCTTTCCATGCGCTCATCTTTCCCATGTGGCCTTACTTAACATCTTTTTAGACTAAATATTTTGTTATTAAAGTTTACATTATGGGGGGTTTTATTTGGAAATGGAGATGAATAAGCCCTTATGAGCTTTTATAAAAATCAAAATGGACACATTTTTGGAATTGACTATTTTCTGAGAGAAATGTGAATATGGTGAGTATTTATAAAGCACCTTTTAAAACCAGGGTTACAAGGCTGTACAGTGCAAGATTGAATAAACAAAAATGGGAGGTAACAATAACTAAGTACTGATAATAATAAAAACTATAAAATAAAATGCAAACAGAAGTTAAAAACTCAAACAATAGAAACCATCTAGGAGGCAGAACTGAGAGTGGGCGGTAATAAGCAAACCCTGTCAGCCATTGGTTCAGTTTTAATTTAGTCTGTTTCGAAATGTAAAACTTGATCAAATCAAATTGAAAGTTCATTGGCTAATTGTAGCGCTTTCCTAATTGTTTTTTTTTTCTAGTTAATTATTTTCCCTGCAGAGTGGGTTGATGCTGTCATTTCTCTTTACATTTGGAGCTTGAAAGGAATCTCGGAGAGCTGATTGAACAGGAAGAGAAGTGACCCTGGTAACCCCGTGACAATGTGTGATTATCACAAGTGGATCGGATGAATGACGGGAGATGATTAGTACCTTCGCTGTTTCTTTACATCTCCACAGAGACAAAAGCTACATTTGTGTAATGGTATATAATTTACCTCCTTCCTGATTTTTTCTCTCTCTCTCTCTCTCTCTCTCCCTCTCTCTCTCTCTCTCTCTCTCTCTCTCTCTCTCTCTCTCTCCCTCTCTCTCCGCCGTTTTTGTAAGCGCATCATTGATTAGTTTATGTGGAGTTTAGAAAATTACCGTAATTACAGTTCTTGGGCACCATTGTTTCATTATTCACTAATCAAGAACATTGCTCAACGAACAATCAACATATGTCAGTGTGGCTTTTCCTCTCCACATTAACAAATTATTAAACACTGGCCATTAATATGTTAATTTATTTTTTGGCAATGCCGGAACAGATAATTAGATGGAGACATGCAGGTTTTTAAGACCTTTTATTGGTCTCGATTCTACAGAAGTAGTTTACATAAGAATTTAGTTCTTAAACGGTAAGCATCAGAATCAGAATACTTTATTGATCCCCTCAAGGAAATTATTTAGTTGCAGTTGCTCACAGTTATATTAAAAAATACTGTAAATAAGAAAAGAAGAAGTGTATAAAGTAAATAAACATAGCTACAATAATAAAGAAATTAAAAGCAGGATAAATAAATATCACCTTTGTACATGTAGTTGATCAATCATTGCACCAAGTATTTTTTTTAGCAGAAAAGTAATGTCAAAGTAATAAAGTACATTTCTCTTTACAATTATAACTCAAAATGATGAAGTCACTTGCCGTTTCGAAAGAAAGACAAAATGTAAACCACAGCATGGACTTTTATTTTTACCTCTGTTTTTGAGATTTCAAACTTCTTTTCTTCTTTTTACAAAATGAACCAAAACACTGATAATGACAAAGATCTCAGGCATATAGTAGCCTATATATATATATATATATATATATATATATATATATATATATATATATATATATATATATATATATATATCAAATGAAATCATACCCTCAAACTAAAAAGAAATCAGTTTGAATTAAATTCAAACACTATTACTAAGATTTTTTACTAGATATTAGTGAATGCTAATCTAAAGCGGTGTATCTTTGGATGGATGGATGGATGGATGGTGGATGGATGGATGGATGGATGGATGGATGGATGGATGGATGGATGGATGGATGGATGGATGGATGGGGAAAATAACACTCAATGGAATTTCTATGTAGTGTATAAATATAAAAGCAAAGAAAGATTATGACTTTTTTTTGTAAAATCGCATGTATGTATCTATGTAAAAATAGATAGATAGATAGATAGATAGATAGATAGATAGATAGATGATGGATGATGGATGGATGAGCACTTATCATCCCAAAGGAAATTTTACAATTCAACTGCATTCATAGCATTTGTCCCATTTCCACTTCCCCAGAGCCCTTCCTTGTCCTCTTCTACCTGTCCACAGTTGCCTTCAGACCTTTCCACCTGTCCAGGTTACCTGACTGCCACATCCAGCCCCTCCTCCTCCGGCCCCGCCCTAACCCTTTTCCTGCCATGTTTCCTGCCCACCTGTTCTCTATTTCCCTCATTAAGTCCCTTTCAGTTGCCAGGTTGTCTTTGTTGCTTTCGAGTCTCTGATACCCTGGAACTCATACCTGCCTGCACCCTTTCCCCCGCTCCGTTCCTGTTTCTGGACCCTCAGTTAATTCTCTTCAGGCTTGCTACCAATGCATGTAAGCCTTTTTTATTTTTGCCAAAAGAAATACCGATTAACCCTGACGTGCCGGTCTATGATCTGCATTTGGGTCCTTTCCCTGTGGCCTTGTACTCACCTTTGTGACAGCATGAAAATATTTTACTTTCAAAAGCATTCAACACAAATTTACCATCTGTGTGAGTTTACGAATTCAGAACATTTGAACGTCTGGGGTTGCTCAACCTAGAATTTTTAATCTTGAATTTTGGTTTTGTCATGATTTTCACCCATCCACTTTGAGCAATTAGATTTTTTTTGACTGATCATGGAATGACCAATTGATTACTATGATTGGGAAAAAATGTATTGCAAAACGAAAAAAGAGTAGAATTTCAAGAGAAAATGTCCTGGTTGTCCCCATTGATTAAGCAGCGTCTGTCCTAGTGTTAGGACTCTCTTCATTCAGATATAATCAGCTCTGTGTGGCCGGGGTGTGTGTGAAATATTCTCTTGTATTAACCTGTAATTCTATCAAGATCTCCATTATGATTGTTGGATTTGTCTCATTGCTTATTGCTGCTCTGCATGTTTGCACGTAGTAAGTAAGTAAGTAAGTAAGTAAACTTTATTTATATAGCACCTTTCACAGACAAGACAGTGTTCACAAAGTGCTTTACAGTAAAAAAATAAAAAATAAAACAGCAACACATAATAACTAAGCCATATTGCTAGTTAAAGCTTGTCTAAAAGATGTGTCTTGAGTGTTTTTTAAAAGATTCCACAGAATCCAAGGCTTAAGGCTAAGGGAAGAGAGTTCCAGAGCCTTGGAGCCGCCACAGAAAAGGCTCGGTCGCCCTGGTTTTAAAACGTGTTCGGGGACAGTTAAAAGGTCTTGGTCTGAAGACCTTAGAGAACGACCAGAAGTGTAGCGTGCAGTAGATCCTGGATGTAAGCGGGGCTTGTCCATGCAAGGTCTATAAGTAGTGATTAAAATTTTGAAATGCACTCTAAAACCGATGGTAGCCAATGAAGAGCCTTAAGCACCGGAGTAATATGTGATCTCCTGCTGGTCTTAGACAGAAGTCTTGCTGCTGCATTCTGAACAACTTGCAATTTATCCACGTATCAATCAAACGGCTGTTATCAGTGTTACTTCATCTGTGTTTTGTTGCTTGCTTGCATGGCTACGTGTACTGAATGTGGACACCACTAATTTCTTGCTGCTTTCTGTTTCTCTGCATGTCTTCTTGAGAATGTTTTTGCTGTCTTTATGGCGTCTTGTTGTCTTCTGTCTGTACTTTTTTTTTTTTTAACTTTATTGCCCAAATTGAACATTACAGGCAATTTTAGCAACACAACACAGTACAATTACACTTTTTTTTCCTTTCTAATCAACAAAATAAAAAAAAATAAAAAAATAAATGGGTCACCCTGTGTTGAGCTTCGTTCAACAACCATATTGACTACATAGATGCAGGATAAATACACCATTACACATCAGTATGTTTAAATTATTTTAAGTCAAGGCCTAGAATGACAGTCCATCTTTTTACAAAAACAGGTACCTTCAGCTGTAAAATAGCTATATATAATATAGTCATATTTTCCATTGTATGGACCTTTGTATGGGGGCCAGGCCTCATCCAATTAATAGTAATCATTTTTCTTGCGGTCATTAACAATATATGTAGCATGTAGCTTTGGTCCTTAGAAAGCAAGTCTTCAGGCATTATTGTCTGTCCCTTTTAACCGTAATGTCTTTGCTGCTTCCTGTTGCTCTGGTCTCAAAACATCTCGCCAAAGGACTAGAGTTCAGAATTAGCCGTCTGGCTAACACTGGCACATTTACAGAATGTTAATTGATTAATTAGTGCGTTGTCCTTATGAATAAAATAAATAAGGAAATGAAATCATTTGCCGGGGTTCCCCTCTGACTTGCTGCACTTCCTTCTTTCTGTTCCACCTCATTGGCCAGATGTCCCTCACCACTGATCTGCTATGTTCTAATAGGTGGGTAGAGATACAAAAATTGAGTTGTAATTCCAAATTTAGCACTCAAAGTTAAAGTAGGGACCGTGACATGTGAAAACCTTATCTGCAATTGTGGTGGTTTCATTTTCTTTGTTAATAGAAAAGTTAAAGTTCCCCTAAGATTTAAAAAACATCGTCACACCGCTTTGGCATGAAAACCATTTTGAAACCTATTGTAAAATGTCTTAAAGTTGTATCTCAAAGTTAAACATGTTGGGTACCTGACAGCGTAAATGAATCCTGGGTATTCAAAAGCTCCAAATGGTAACTGTAGGAGACTGCACCACATTTGAAACAAAATAAATGTTAACTCAAGGTCCACTTAGCTTTTTCTAGAGCTTTCAACTGCATCTCATATGAGAAAAAAAAACTCAGGAAAAAACTCAGACCTTGAGCTAAGAATGTTTTGTTAAACCACTATACCCAGGGTCAGGAATGAACTTTCATGCTCAACAGATCCACCGTGTTTCACAATGAATCCTTATGTTCGCATTGAAGATGTTTTTTCTTCTTCTGCTTTTTGTTTTTACTTCCTGACAGCCTTTGCTGTCGGCCTGTTGTACAGAAAACTCTGCAGCAGCTTCAGCTTTCATGTCAGTTTGGTGAAAATAAGGATCAACGGAAAAAAAAACTCCAGGAAACCGAGCAGCAGGTCGATATGACTCTAGACGTAAACAGGCAGGCCGACACGGTGAACAGCAGTGGGGTGCAGAGGTCAATACTTCATTAATGTCTGATTAATGTCTTCAAGCTGATTAATTCAATTGAGCCCTTTATTACACTGTGTGTATTAATAGGAGTGAAGCAGTCCCTCAGCAGGAGACGCTGTCTGCCATATGGGGGAGCATTACTGCTGCGTTGGCTGACAGGGAGCAGCCAGAGCACACGATGCCAACCACAGCACCGGGAGGGTCTGCAGGTCACGCTGGGAGAGGTTTGGCAAAAACCTTTAACTGTAAAAAAAACAAAACAAATGTTCCCCAACTTGTAACGTGAAGCTGAGCAGCTCACCCTGAACAAACCATGGAGCCGGAGGTGCAGTCAATCTTTTCTGTGTGGTCTAGTGCAACTAAATGAAATCTTTTCTGGTTTTGGTTGTTTTTGGATAATGCTATGGTGATATTAAAGAGAAAACTGGAAATATTTGTGGGCTCCTTCAAGGCATTTGTGAAATCTTTCAAATTTCTTTTAATCATTTCTGAAATTTAAGGTCAAGAAAAACAACAGAGGTGACTAACTTCCAAGGACTTTTTTTTGACTTTTAGAACATTTTAACAAACCCAACATACTTTTTAACCAGTAATCTTGGAGCTATCAAAAAAAAATTCCACTTATTAAATCTGAAGTTACACAGCAGTAATTTAATAACACAAACAATATAAACACAACCTCATTTCTGGCACCCGACAGCATTTCTTTGCCACAAACAAAATCGATTGGATCTAACAGTGTAAGAGTATCTGCGGAGGATTTTTCCTTTTAATCCTGTGGAATGCCTCCTTCTGTCCTGTGAAACAGTCAGTTGGCGCCAGTGTTTTTCCTTTACCCCAATGATGCATATCCCTGGCACACACACACACACACACACACACA
>NC_045733.1:29579120-29592500 GCF_008692095.1 Etheostoma spectabile | reverse complement strand
ACACACACACACACACATACACACTCAGGCTCACTCTGACGCACTACAGCTGTTGTAGTTGGCACACAGTGTCAATTGTGTTTGCCCTGGGAGTTAACAGCAGTCACTCGACATGAGTCGCGCCTCGCCCTCGGCCCCTCTGCCTTCACATGACAAAAGATGTTTCTTTCTCTGCGATGGCGGCTTAATTGAGTATGATAACCTCTGTGTCACAGTTGTTTATCCAGCCGCTCTCCTTTCTCCACCACGCACAGTGAATTTCAATATGTTTGAACAGAGAATGTGAAGTCTTTTCTTGAGGAGCTCCTTACTTTACAGTGTGAATGCTGCGAACCACGACTTAAAAGATGAAATGCAAAATTATTAACAGACTGTATTCAAACCAAAAATCCATTCAATTCAATTTCAATTCTTGAGTTATCTCAAGACACTTTACAGATAGAGTGGATCAAAACCACACTATAATTTACCGAAGCATTTGGTACAACAGTGGCGAGGAAAAACTCCCTTTCAGGCAGAAACCTCGGACGGACCCAGGGCTCTTTGTGGGCGACGTCTGTCGCTGCCCGTTTGGATACAGACACTGATACAGATATACAGATACAGTGAAATAGGATTCATAACAATCATAGAAGTTGGTTTGATGAACAGTGGCAGTTATAGTAACAAAGATAGTGGAACTGTGACTAGAAATAATAGTAGTAGTAGTAGTTTAGGGTGTTGCGGGACATTGCGGGGCGTAGCAGGGCTGTGCGGAGCGTAGTAGGGCACAGCATTGGGCGATGGGGCGTTGAGCAAGACCAGGGCAACTGCAACCATGATTTAGGTGCCACTCCAATCCTAGGAAAACTGCGAGGCGAGAAAACACAAGTAATCTGGGGAATAAGTTCCCCAGAATTAAGTTAGTAACAAGCATTTCTGGAACAGGAATGCACCCAGATGAAAAGAGAGAGGAGATCAGGAGACTTGGAAACCTCGTCTCATGCACACATTGTTGATTAACCGAGAAATGTAATTCCACGGCAAAGCAGTGACTAATTAGATAAATGGTTCTAATGAGCTATCAGTAATTTCTTTACGCTCGTATCATTTGGTTCGGAGATGGAGCTCAATGAAATAATCTGGTCTTTCTTTTAAACTTTTAGAAGAAGCCATAGTGTAACTATTTCCAACCTGGAATTTACTTTGACTGCAATCAATGACCATTAGATTAGATAAAGACCTGTACGAGCGGGAAGGAAAACACACCTTGTCATTCCCATTTTGCAACCTTGATGGCTTTATGATAAAACAAGGTATGTTCATGTTTTCCTAATGTGTTAATAATGAGGCTGAAGAAGTGCAACATTGTTGTACACAACACCAGAGACTATGCTTCATGTCCCATCTCACACCAAATTAACAATAGATGACTGCATGGAAGAGATCCCCCATTTTTTCTGTTTTGGTTCAGTCTTACTCCTTTCCATCCGCTCCAGGCAGCTGTTCTCAGTAAAAAAGCTGTTAAACAAAACAATGGACGTTGCAACAAACAAACAGGAGACCGACCTATCAATTTCTCCTCATTATGTTAATGTCAATGTGTGAATGAACGTAATCTAGGCACCATTATGTTTCCATCAAAACCTCTTTGGATGTTGATAATTCGTCAACCCCAAAGTAAACAATATGTCACCTAAAAGGTGATACGTCAGTGTTGTGTTTTACACAGTTTTTGGTTCCTGCTGCCTCCAAGTGGCCATTAAAAAAAGGTTATTGCAGGTTGCACCGAGTTGCCTAAGCTTAACCAAATCTTAACCATAGAAGTGGCAGATCAGACAAACTCACAAGTTGTTTTTGTACCTGTCGCAGTGACAGACCCATGATGTTGGTGGTCTGAAACTTACAGTTTAAAGTTACAAAGTTATCTGAGCACAACACATCTGAAAAGTATTAATTGCCTTTTTTTGTGCGTTGTCTCTCTCGGATGATGATCAGAGTATTCAGCTGAAAGTTGGCTCTCATCTGGAGCGTCTCCTCTCCTCTGTGTCTTGGTGCTGTGGCCTTGAGTCCAGGTTTGAATCATTTAATTAGCCATGTTTCTTTTCTTTTTTTCTTTGTGACGAGCCATGCAGGTGCATGGCCTCCTTTAATTGAATGGCCTTCTGTGTAATTACTGTCTTTGTGAACGCGAGGGAGATAGCAAGGATATCCATCCCCCGACTCCTGTAAAAACGGAGGTGAGCAAGAAACTTACACATACACATGTACATAACTTAGATGGGAGTTTGCATTAAAGTATCTGATTTGTGTGTGTGCTTAGAATCATAAAGCTAGTTAGTTTAGGGTGACCATATTTTGATTACCAAAAAAGAGGACACACGGCCAGCCTTGAAACACAAATTCAGACAGGCTTCTCAGAGGTTAACAAACATGATTTATTATGAAACAAATTATGAAACTTTATACACTGAAACAAATGTACTAGCTTTGCACACGGTGCACTCCGCCTCCCACTTGTCCCGTCCGGGACGGTACGTGTAAAGTGTTTTCCTGTGGAGCTGCACTTACGCTTTGCATTTTGTGTGCAATGCTGCTCCGCTGTCTGATCTGCTCCCTGAATGTGCTCCCTGTCTGATCTGCTCCCTGTAGGTGCTCCCTGTCTGATCTGCTCCCTGTATTTGCTCCCTATCTAATCTGCTCCCTGTAGGTGCTCCCTGTCTGATCTGCTCCCTGTCTAATCTGCTCCCTGTATGTGCTCCCTGTCTAATCTGTTCCCTGTCGGATCTGCTCCCTGTATGTGCTCCCTGTCTGATCTGCTCGCTGTATGTGCTCCCTGTATGTGCTCCCTGTCTAATCTGTTCCCTGTCTAATCTGCTCCCTGTATGTGCTCCCTGTCTAATCTGCTCCCTGTCTAATCTGCTCCCTGTCTGATCTGCTCCCTGTATGTGCTCCCTGTCTGATCTGCTCCCTGAATGTGCTCCCTGTCTGATCTGCTCCCTGTATGTGCTCCCTGTCTGATCTATGCTCCCTGTATGTCCTCCTTGTCTGAATTAATAAACCCCCCTGGACAACCCGAACAATACGTAAAAAGTGGACATGTTTGGTCACCCTAAATGAGTTTCTTTGAGGAAAAACACTAGCTGGTGGAAAATATTAAACATCTGCTTACTGTCTGCATGATGTACACAACTATCCTGAACCTGCAGAGAAGGTCAAGCTTCCTTTGTTCTCCGACTAATTAAATCTCTAGTAATTCTGGCGCTGCAGAGGATGTCAGGAATAAAATGGATGAAGAGAGATTCAGGAGCAGTCTAGATCTATATGAATGCAGACAACATTTGTCACATATTTTATAGAGCCACAGGGTTATGGGGAGACAGAGTAATGACCACCATGGATGATTTGATTGGATCTGAGGGATGCCCCCCGTGAGGTTCACTAGCAACAGAGCGAACAGGAGCTCAAAGGGCTGAAGGAACGTTCATCATTGTTCTTGTTGCTATGCAACTCACTAATTAGCCTTTACTAGATAACCTGATGAAACAAAGAGGAGCGGATTGTTAAAAATAAAAATGGATATAAGAGGATGTATAGTACTTGCTCCTCCTGACCCCATAGGACGCGTCTGAGGTTAATGTTGGGATTTTGCTGCATCTGCATTAAATGTAACCTCCTGAAACCTGATTTTGCCACAAATGCATGAGTTGTGTTTTTTGTTTGGTTCATTTCAGTGCAGTCTTAGATTATAGTCTTAATGATTACTTTTCTGAACTCAGCCCTGCTTTTGATTGGTCAATTGACTTTCTTGGTTTCTAAGTTCAGTGACTTTCCTTAATTCTTTTGATGTCAAACAAAACCTAAATTTTTACACATTCCAGATCAGACAATAGAGGGTTTTCATCGACATGACGTTTTGGGTGGTAACCAGGATGCTCGGAGGCACTTGGTGTAAACAACTAAGAAGTGTACAGTGGAGTCTCATGCACTTTTGATACTTTAAGTTAATGTAGCCATGTCTAAACAACAGAAAACCATCCAAGATGCAAAGGCCTATAAGGAAGGACTGAGACCACAAGAAAAAGGCGCGATATTTCGAGAAATTGTGGTTTATTGGCGGTGCAGATCCCTACGAGTTGGCTCACGCTTCTTGGATCCATGACAACCCGGTGATTCTTCCTTCAGCTGCATATCCCGATAAAGTCAACTACCTGCTTTTCTCGCCAAGCCCATACACAGCGGTAGACCTTAAATCCTACAAAGGTTTGGAGGCCTATAACCAGATGGTGTGTGGATGGGTGAGGGAGACGCAGTACCAAGTCATTAATGACCATTGTGTTGTGAAGGCCAAAGTAAGTAATGCAACAACGTATTCAATCAACCTAACCTTAACTGTATGGTATCATTGCGGTACTCAAGGTGTAGCCAAGTGACTCTTTTTTTTTCATTTCAAAGCCCCCTTTGCTTTGCCCCTTTGTTTGCTATCTACTCTGTAGTCTATCTGAGTGAGGTTGAGCTTTGCCAACCACAAGCGCCTCCTTTCCTCTGATAACTTCTGGTACTCCTCTCCCTGGTTTTTAATTATTTTTGGAAGTTGGTAATATTTCAAATTTTTTTCTCGGTCTGACCTTTTGGTACGACCTAAAACACGGCAATAATAACCATTTTCCTTGACAACGTTCGGGATCTACTTCAGTGCCTGGGCTTTGTTGTGATGAGGAGTACCTCCAATATGGCAACTTCCAGTCCGATGACGCGTCATGAAAACCCTCTATTGCTCTCTTTCTACTTGGTCTACTGCCTTGCACATTCAAATCAATACTTTAATTATACCCCTTCAATTTAAATGTGTACCACCAATAATTTGTCTGTCAAAAAATACTTCTCCTGGCGAGGAAACGATCGTCTTCCCTCCAAAACCTTCTAACTTGATAACATCACATAGATCACAGATGGTATGGATTTGTTACATTTGCCATAATGACTGATAATGTTTACCTATAAGACAGGGGCTCTGTTTATCTTCATCTAGTCTTTATCAACAACGTTTCATTGCGGTATTGTTCAGGTGCCACCGGAAATTACATTGGATGTCCCTAATTTCGGCTGGATGTCCCACAACTTCCTCTTTCTTTATCTTGGCAATCCAAACTCCGGTGGATTTATGAGGACTGTGATTATCTGCTCCTCAGATCTCTGCAGGGTAAATAGCTAGGCTAGCTAGACTATCTGTCCAATCTGAATTTTCTGCTGCACGACTAAAACAACATTTGAACGCACATGTTCCACCAAAACTAGTTCCTCTCCGAGGCTATTATGAGGAACTGACGCTCTGTCCGTTGCGTAGCGCCACCCAAGACGATTGCGATTGGTTTAAAGAAATGCCAATAAACCACAGTATGTTTTTCTCCCATCTCGGAATGCTGTGTGGACTAGCCAGACCCTCACTCGCAGAGCTGTGGAGGAAGGTCTGGCAATGTTAGACTGATATTCTTACATAATCTGCTGTTTAAACCTCTTCCGGTGGCCTACAGCGACATCAAACCTTTCATGAGTGAAAGCCTCGTGAGAGAACAGGCAGGAGAAGCAGGATTCAAACCTGCGACTGGGATGAGTCAGGCACCTCTGCACCATACCTTTGATTTGATTGGTTGCAGTTCTGTCTCCAGTGGCAGACAGGGAGGAAAGACGGGTCTACCTGACTTGACAGAACTCCACCTACTCAACTTTTTCATGCACCTAGCAACCTCTCTGCACACTCCGTGGCCTATTTCCATGTATAACACATTTAAATTCTCTCTCTCATCAGCATTAGTGTTTGCTCTCTCTTCTACTGAATCCATGTTATTACGAAGACACTCATACAGACACATATATTGCTCTGGAGAATCTCTTAAATATGCACTGCAATAAAATTTCTGTCCCTTGTCAGAATTCCTCGGCTATATATGACAACTCACACACCCAGAGAGTGGATCTGGAGTTCATAATCCTTTTGGAAGAGCAGTTCTGAGTCCCATGTTCAGCGTAGTAAGTACATACTGTAAAAAACTAGTGCAGACAAACGCTGCTTGATTTCTCTATAAAAGTTGCACATTAACAACCAAAGGCCAGCTAACCACTGAAATGCACGTCATGTAAAGCTGTTACTGTAAATCATTCTCATAGTTTGCTGCAAAGTGATATGGTAAATAAAAATGACGTATTATTGTTTTACACACTGCATTAGATGTCATCACAATCTCCTTTGCATTCAAGAAAGAAAACCTTTATTTAACAGTTCAAAAACGTTTTCCACTCACTGAATGTAACATAAAGAATGTTAAATAGATAGATAGATAGATAGATAGATAGATAGATAGATAGATAGATAGTGTAACATTTTTTGTCAGATGTGATAAGCCTTTATATAGATGACACTAAGCAACTACTGTGGTAGACATGACTAAAGGTTGGGATATAGGCCTGCTTGAAAACTAATACTGGGCACAACTTGTTGTACAACCACATTTCAAGGCCGAACTGTTTATCGCTACTTGCTGCAAAAAGTGGATGTGGATGCTGGATTGTCAGTTTCTGTTTGATGATTTGATACGCGCTTTGTTTGAACCACACTGACATCATAACTCCCTTTTGGCCTCAGTGCTGCCTCATATTGATGATTCTGATGTTTCTTCTTTTTTTTCAGTTTCCTACAGAATATTTTGTCTATATTTAAATCATCAAAAGTGAGTAATACTGTCTGTCTCAGTTGTTTTTATTTTATTCCGTATTCAGCCACTTCTCACCTCCCCAGACCTGCATTCTCCATCCATCCACCTGTTCCAGTGCCCTGACTCTCTCACACGTTTCAACTTTCCCTCATCGGCCCTGCAGTATAAAACCAGCCAATTTCCACTTGTTCCCTGCCAGATTGTCAATGTTGCGTTGTGCCTTGCTTTCTAGCAATCTTTCCCTGAACCCTTACCTGTAACTGCCTCCATGTCTGTCATCTTATATACCTTAAATGTCTCAATAAATCCCCGAACTGTCCAGTCTGCATGGACCATCCACATTTAGGTCCTTCCCCTGCTGCCTCACACCAACCCGATTTATTTACTTTCTGGCCGAGAGTTAAATGAGAAGATCGACACCACTCTCGTGTCTGTCCAGTAAATATGAATCTGCAGCCAGCAGGTGCCAGCCAGCTTAGCTTAGCACCAAGACTGGAACCAGCGGAGAGCAGCTAGCCTGGCTCTGTCTAAAACATGGGTCTCAAACTCGCGGCCCGGGGGCCAATTGCGGCCCGCGGGATGATATTTTGTGGCCCCCTACTTGACATCAAAGTTAAGTGTTAGTGCGGCCCGCGCGTTCTGAAACTTTTTGTCATTGCGCTTGTCACTTATGGGCTACCGTAGTAGTCTCGTGACAGCGGCGTAACGGTTGTCAAGCTAGCTAAGTACTCGTTGCGGCAAATGCCTGAGGTTTGACAATGTGATGTCTGTTGTTGTGAAATTCACCAACCATATCAGATCTAGGGGCTTAAAGCACCGGCAGTTCCGCGCCCTGTTTGGAGGAAATAGTTGTTGTTTTTTTTGGATACTTGATGCGGCCCAGCCAAACCCAGACTCTACTTTCAGCGGCCCCCAAGTAAGTTGAGTTTGAGACCCCTGGTCTAAAAGGTAACAGAATCTGCTGCTGGCGGTGGAGTAAACCCTTTAAGAAGAAAGCATATCTAAGCGTACGTATTCCAAAATTCTTTTAATCCTCTACTCACAAACATACTTTATTATTGGTGTGGTCAAACAAAAGTGTGGAGCAATCTGCTATACTCAGTGCAAAGAAAAAGTGAGTCCCAACATAAGTTTGTCCTAACATCTACTAGAATGTGAAGATGGGAGAAGGTAAATTACGTACAAAATGAAAAATAAGAGTTAGGAGTGATATTTCCATGTGAGCACATGTGAAGAGTTATCACCAGCTCCCCAAAATCCATTTCAGGCTTTCTTGTGTCATTAAGAATGAGGCTCACATACCCAAGGCCACTCAGAGCGGTCTCTGATTGGTTGGCAGTCTTTGTTACCCGCAGCGGTCCTTTTCAGGGGCACAAAGGTCAGGCTTGAAAGCTCTCATTGGAAGAAAAAAAAAACCTGAAATGATGAAAGAAGGGCAACATGGAGAGGCTACAGATTGATGGTCTCCAGTAAGCAGACAGAAAAGAGGAATCATGTCCTGGGGGAGAAAGAGACAAATGTTGAAAGAGCTGCTTGTTGCACTGATTGAAAGGATTGTGGAGTTGATAGAATATTTGGTGCACGAGGTCTGCTTGCTGCTGGTGCCGCCTGCAACTGCTTAGTCGCTTTAATGCCTCCTTCCTGTGTGTATTGATTCAAATTATGTGCAAACACACGGATATGCACACACGCTGGCAAACACAGACACACAAAGATATACGCAGCAGCTCTTCTCCCTAAATTTGACATGTGTTTTTATTAAAGTAAGCAGCTGTTCGATAGTGCTAAGGAGTAATGGAGATTGACTCTGGCATAATTATACAAACCCTTGCATGAATTTGGTCCAAATGGAAGCTGAACACTTAACCCAGACTAAATGCAGAAGGGCAGATCAATGCTGAGAGGCTTTTTTCTTCACTTGAGCAGCAGCCAGCTCTCTCCACAACAGGACATTTACATATGCAATGCATCTCCTTTAAGGTAATCACAGGAAGGCAGGAGCTCCAGCGCCTTGGGACAAGTCAGTTGGTGATACCTTACAGGGCTTAAAAAATGAAGATGCACGACTGAGGGAAATATAGTCAGGCGTGTGGGCATACTCAGAAACATGCAAACACACCCTTTTGCATGCACAAGCACAACCCATTTCAGGCTATTTCTATGCTAAAGACACTGTGGAACCAATTGAAGTCATGAGGCCAGATGCACAATATCCCCGCTCATGTTTAAGGTGCACGGGGCACAGCTCACCACCCCCAACTCATCTTCTTGCCCCACATGACCCATTTTGTACAAGGGATGGAATTTCTTGAGCTTTATCTTTTTCTTTTATTGTACAGGCTGCAAATGTAATTGTTTTTGAATGGCTCTTTTTTCTTCTCTCTAATTTAGAACCATTTATTGCCTCCACATCTTGTCCCTGCAGTCTCTGGTGTTATCCCATGGAGAGCCAAAGACCTAATATAGTCATACGGCGTCTCCTGTGGTAAGCTTTACTAGAAGGGCCTTGGGAGACACGCCAGATTTAACTCCAACCAACCAATAGAAATTCACCATTGCGAGGATAAGGACTTGTCAACTTAAATGCACAACCAAGCCAGAGGTAGCCCTGTTGGAAATCAAAGCTGAACCATAGATGTGTTAAAAAAAGCTGGGAAAGGTACAGAGAGTCAGCCCATGGTACAAGCCCTCTGCCTTTTTATTAAATGAGTTTGCATACTATGTTGTTTAACCAGGAAACTGTAGCAAAAGGGTGCACATCGTTGTGAGATTAAACATGCTCCATTTTACCAACCTTGTACGCCAGCTGGATTCTCGCGATATTACAAGATCACTAGATATCATGCGACAATCACATGTCATGAAAATCCATCTTATCAAGCTCCGACCTAAAGGCGCTGACACACCAACCCGATCATCGGATGTCGGACAGTCTGGCGAGGTCAGTGACTCGAGTCTGTTTGGTCAGTCCGTCAGTTGGAGGAGCCGTCGGCTTTAATTTCGGCCGATTTGACATGTCGAATTTGGAAGTTGGACAGTTAGACAGTTGGACAGGTGGACAGGTTTGACTCAATGACCAAACTAATTGGTGGAGTGCTAACCCAGAAATGACAAGCATGACAAACGCCTCTCAAAATCTGACGGAACTTTGTCGATCTGAAATGTTCTTCGTCCATGATCCCAAGACCCAAAGTAATTTTTTAAAATTTCCTTACTAATAGAAACATTGACACAAATACCAGATAATTTTACCTGTGACCAGCAGCTCTACAGCTCACTCTGTCGGTTGTTTGGTCCACAAACATTTCCCCAACCTTTGGCAGCTACAGTTTCTATGGCAAATTTACGCTTGTTATATGTATTGTTTATATTTATTATGTTTATATGTATTGCTTATTTATATTTATTGACAGTGTTTTTTTACAATTATGATTTACCCAGTTCACCTACTCATCTTTGTCATTACTACGAGCTTATACGAGAAAAACAATTGTTTTGTACGACATAATTTCCACGTCTTGTTTAATTAAAAGCTATATAGCATAGTTGTTTTGGACGGCCACACTTCGGAGCCGGTTGCCATAGAGACGGGGGAGACGCGATAAACGTTAAATATAGGGGAAAATGTTAAATTCAAACCCTGATTCCTTTTTAACCAGCAAGTTACAGAAATGGTCGGATATATGATAGATGTTTTGCTAATTATGGTTAGCTGACATCATAACACATTTTGCCATGCCACAAATTGCAAAGTTACTATTAATCAAGAAAATGTTGATGTAACTTCATCCTTGGCAAAGTGATCCAATGTAACTCTTTTATGTTAATAATCCATTTACTAATCAAGAAATGCAGCACACAAAGCCTCTCCGTCACCGCAAAAGCCACAAATTTAGTGTTACAGCCACTGTGTTAAGGACATGGGAGCGGGCACTCTCTGCCTCTCTTTTGTCTGTCCCATTGACATGTAAATGTCCTCCTGCTATAAGGCATCAGCAGAGAGCAGTGAGAGAAAAAACCCTACTGAATTGAAATGTCAATAGTAATTTTTGGCATGCGAGGGACATCTGAGAGTCAAGGGTGACCTCCCAGGAGAAATGTAAAAAGGAAGAGAGTGAGGAAAGTACTGGGAATGATGAGGAGGATGGTGTGAGAGGTGGAGAGAGATGGAAGGTGTAATAGAGGGGGCAGAAAAAAAATGGAAGACAGTGTGATGGAGGAGAGGAAGAAGGGGGAGTAATAGCAGTCAGAAGGTGAGCTGTCAGAGGAGAAGCAGGGCAGGGACGTCCAAGGGGGAAGAACGGGTGGGAGGGAAGGGGGGAGAAAGATGGAGGAAGGACGGCCAAGCTCCAGTCCTCCTCTGGGAATCTCTCCCCATCCTCCTCTTCCGTTCTCCAATGATGGACAGGCTGAAATACCACAAGAGCCACCTACTGTAATGACTTGATGAATGAGCTTCTCCAAAAGGCCCCCTTACCTCCAGCCCCCCCCACCCCCTCCCCTCCCCCCTTCGCCCTCTCTCCATCCCCCATCACAACATCACACACCAAGGAACCAGCAGTATCTGCATTTACACTAAAACATATCTACATACAGCGCTCAGTATGACATTCATAAACATGTAAGATATGCCGTGACAAAACTGCTGGACTGATGTGTCATCGTTTATATATTTTGAATGCATTTATCGACATTGAAAGTCACTCAAACCAAACTGTGTTTGCTTTTGCCTAATTTGATTCTTATTGTGATTCTGCAGCAATAACACTGTGTACTGTGCTGAGCAAAGTCATTAATAGTGGATTTTCTAATCAATGGCTCTGGCTCTGTCTTGTTTGTCAAATCAATGTTGGGCTCTGATGCTGCTTTTATTTTATCTGGCATGTCCCTCTGTGTCCCCTGCTGTGCTTTTCTCCTCAGACTTTAAACAAAAACATACAGCATGTCTTAATATCACTGTTTCACATTTACACATTTAGAAATATGTTGATTTGTGACTTTATTCTGGCAGAAAAATGTGAAAAATGTAGTTTCCTAAATCCTAAAAATCCTAGTATGTGAACAAATGACTCCAGACCTAACTAACCACTAACCCAACATGAGGGATTGCATGCATTTTTAAAATATTCCTTTGTCAGAGAAATAGGAAAATGTGAAAAATACTGACATTACATCATTAACAGACAAGGTTGACTTGTATTCCAAACCAGGGGTGATTTTTTTAAGGCCCTTTAAATTTCATCTCAGCCATCCTAAAAAAAATATTTTTAATCAATTTTAGTATTTCAAGAGAGAGTTTGTAAACTTGTCTGTTGGTGACAGAGGACAAACAGTTACATCAACAAAAACGCGCTTTCGGCCAATCAGAAGTTGTTGTTCCAGACTCCCGCCTTTGGCTGAGTCTCTATCTAATCTGTCAGAGGGAGAGCAGGAGTGAGGTTGTAAAGTTTAACGTTGGTAGTCCCCAGAGAAGAAGTTGGTAATATCATGCCGATGATTAGAACCCAAATTAAAAATGTAGGCAACTGAAATTGCTGAATGTTTTATTACTGTTATTACTGTGGCTTATTAAGTGTCAGGTTTAGTTCCATCATCATCTTAATAGTGTCAAAAACGTTAGCTGACGTTGTTGTTTAGTAGCTAGCTCAGAGATTATCCGCTAAGGAAATTACTGATTTAGCACCCCCTTAAGGTCGGATCCTAGAATCTCCCCTGCTCCAAACACCTATGGCATTTTTCCACTGCATGGTACGTACTCGACTCGCCTTGACTCCACTCGCCTTTTTTGTTTTTTCCTTACGAAAAAATGTAGTTTAGCCAGCGTTTATAATCTAAATTTGTCTTCTGGCAACAGACACATGAATCAAAAACAACACACCTTCGACAATCTGTGTGTGTGTGTCACGTTAGGTCACAGCAGGGTCCTGCTATGATGACCCGCCACGGCTCGCCTCTCTTGTAAGGCGGCACTTATCACCAATGGAAGAAGAAGGACGGGGCACTGCGGCCAAGTCAAGGTGAGTCGAGCAGGTACCATTAATGGAAAAACGCCATTACATAATCAAATCATAAATGCTGGCAATAAGATTAAAGCAAACATAGTGTGGTATTGCCGCATCATCTTAATATAGATAAAAAATAATCTGTTAAAACCCTAATGTCTATTATTGGTGTCAAAATGGCTCAAACTAACATAAACACATGTTTTCAAGCAGAAAAATATACAACTCTATGTAATTATCATCTTATCTTTTCTCTTTCCTTGAATATCTGAGCTGAAATATTGGCCAAAGTCCAATTCAAGTTTCCAAAGTCCAAGCACTAAGGATGTTATTGAAATGCTGCGACGCTACACTATAAAACACAAGACGATGCAACATGAGGTGAATCCAGGTAAAACTGTATTGATTTCCCCCTCTTTAATCCACACTGAACACAAAGCAGGAGGAGCAGGAAAAGAGAAGGACTTTTTTTTTCAGTTTCAACAAAACTGTTGTGGATGACTTTGCAAAAAGGGGGCTGCTGCTCAGCAGGATTTATCATGGCTGCCATGTTCTGCTTGTTGCCTTCGTAGGAGACCAGACACCAATAGTGTTCACCTGATTACTAGATGATACAATTCTACACATGCTGCAAGACAACTCAGTGATAATTTCTAAGAGTGATTGTTTTTTTTTGGTGGGGGGGG
>NC_045733.1:29578429-29579110 GCF_008692095.1 Etheostoma spectabile | reverse complement strand
CTACCATTTGGTCTTTTGGCTCTTTTTAGCTCCAGTCACACCCGTGATTTGCATCCACCTTTAATCAGAATCAGAATCAGAATCAGAATCAGAATCAGATTTATTCGCCAGGTATGAGGACACATACGAGGAATTTTTCTTTTGAGCATCGTTGCTCACATTGCACTTACACATACAAAAACAACCAAAACTAAAATATACACACTAATATACACACAATACATACATACTCTAATCAGAAACAATATAGAGGCATGAGTGCAAAGAAGAGTTCAATAAAAATTATTTAAATGTGGAGCATAGTGCAAAGGTTACTGGGATGAATAGTATTATGTTATTATATTACAAGATGAACAGTATAAACATTATGAACAGATGTGAAATAGAAAATGATGAATAAATAACAAATAATAAGTGAGATATGAGAATGAGAATGATGAAGAGTACTAAATAAGTGGAATAAAAAGTGGAACCAGTAAACAGGTGCTGTAGAGACCGTGTTACTGGGTTATGGACCAGAACTGAACCTGACACTGTGGCCCGTCAGAAGCAGCTGTGCATCAGAAGGATGGCTTGTGGGTAGAACATGTTAATGAGGTCTGTTGGTTTTGGCGTACAGGGCTCTGTAGCGCCTACCAGACGGGAGACGCTGGAACAGGTTGTGTCCGGGGTGAGATGGGT
>NC_045733.1:29578333-29578419 GCF_008692095.1 Etheostoma spectabile | reverse complement strand
GGTTCCTGCCCGTTTCCTGACTCTGGAAGAGTATTGGTCATGAACGGAAGGCAGGTTGGCACCGATGATCTTTTCTGCAGTCCTAA
>NC_045733.1:29578161-29578323 GCF_008692095.1 Etheostoma spectabile | reverse complement strand
TAGTCTGCTCCTGTCCTTTTTGGTGGCAGATCCAAACAAGACAGTGATGGATGTGCAGAGGACAGACTGGACTATGGCTGTGTAGAAATGGACCAGCAGCTCCTTGGGCAAGTTGAGCTTCCTGAACTGGCGCAGGAAGTACATCCTCTGCTGGGCCTTTTT
>NC_045733.1:29556808-29578151 GCF_008692095.1 Etheostoma spectabile | reverse complement strand
TGATGGTGTCTGTGTTGGGCTCCCACCTCAGGTCCTGGGATATAGTGGATCCCAGAAAATAAGCACATCATTCGATCCTGTTGCCAATCACAGCTTCTTCTCATAATCCTAATTCCCAGTCCAACAAACAATTAGAAAAAAAAGCAAATCCACAAACCGTGCAAACAATATACAGTATATAAAGACTAAGAATAGCCTACATTAAAGTTCACATTTTTTTTCTTGACTGTTTGAAGGTAAAGGAAAAGCAGGCCTAGAGTTATTTTTAATTTCAATCTGCTTTAATTTGCCACGTTTGATAACCTTTTTTAGTTAAAGAAACACAACATGAGAGTCATTGCTAGCTCTCTAGAAATAATCATGTTTCCCTCAGTGAGTCAAACAGCAGCAAGTAGCTCTTCTCCTCTGAGGCTTTAATCTGGACTCCCTCAGGCAAAATGCACACACACACACACACACACACACACACACACACACACACACACACACACACCATGGAGTTGGAAGTCTAATCCCAGAGGCTGCACCCTGACAGAGGGCAGGGTAATCTGCAGAACAGGCCACTTCAGGAGAGACAACACACATTATAATAGAGCAGACCCGGCAGCATGGAGCAGCTGGTGCTTGGCCAGGTTGAGAAAATACTGGCGATGAGGCATAGGAGAAATAGCAGCCCGGATGGAGGGAAGCGCTTGAGCAAGAGGGAATTACAGAAATAGATATGAATGAAGAGAGGAGGCGGGGAGGCATGGAAGGGTAAAGAAAAGGTGAATGTGTGTGTGAGCGTATGCATGGTGTTATCTCCTGGTAAAGCAGATGTGCTTTATCAGCCAGGAAACAGGAGGCTGCTTCTACAAAAGCCTCTCTTCACAGGTGAAGCCCCAGTCTTTACTTACATGACTCTTACTGCCAGTTTGGTCTTTTTGAGATTGAACCTGAAATGGAGATTTCACACACACACACACACACACACACACACACACACACACACACACACACACGCATACACACTCACACATAAGTCAGATATAAGTCACGACAGGAAAAGAGTGCCTCTTCCCACTGACAGACACCACGTCCATGCTGGTTATTTTTACACACCAACCCTCCAGGCTGTTGTTGGCGAGAGACACTCTCAGTGATGCAAGGCTGGAAATTTGTCATTTTAAAACGTGGGTCAAACGGTCTCTCTGGCTATTGATTGGCTTGTCCTCCTCTATTACTCCTGTGTTATGTATTGCACCCTTCATCAGAGCTGCGACAGCCGCAAACACATTAAACTTGAGCAGCTTCGATCCGCCATAAAGTGCCACACCATGCCGGTTAGTGTGCCTCGCTGTGTGGAGATGAGCTACCGATCAAGGACACGGCGTGCAATGTTCTCGCTGCTCTGTTTTCTGGAGTTACGACCCAAAGTCACAGAGTCGTGGCCAGAGTGAGAATCTACAGCTCCCCTGACTCCACACAGGCTCACCTCATCACACAGGGTCACTCACTTCTCCTAGAGGAGAGAAAAACTGCCGGTCTGCAGCCCTCCACAGATACTTGAGACTTTAACAGAGTTTCTGCAGAACACATGAAAATATGATGAGTTACATTTATTAGTCAACAAGTTAACTGCACTAAGCTCTAATTATTTTTAGCAGTCTGTTAATTGTTGTCCTGTAATATTAACAGGAGCATGAATAACTTAAATAACAGTTTGAAGGTATAACATTTGGCTTTTTCATAACAAAATGCCCAAAAAACGACTACTTGTTTAGTTACAAAACT
This sequence comes from Etheostoma spectabile, assembly GCF_008692095.1. Lineage (NCBI taxonomy): Eukaryota > Metazoa > Chordata > Actinopteri > Perciformes > Percidae > Etheostoma > Etheostoma spectabile. The sequence goes on along the minus strand of NC_045733.1, from coordinate 29,576,378 downwards.
GTCCGTGCCACTTGGTCACCATCGCTTGATTGCATCATTTTCCCTTTGTGCATGCATCAGGGCTCTGGTTGCCTGCAAAAAGCTGTCATAAATTCACTTTTAGATCTTGGTAACTTGGTACTTGGCAAGTTTTAACTTGAACTCTTTGTCAGTTTGAATGTAAAATGCTTTTTCAGTGTGAGAACCGCTTTTAATCACCTGGTCCGTTTGTTTTGGAGTGGAGGAGACCTCTGCGGACAATTTGTCTACCGGTAAAAACCTCCTGAATGACGAACACTGAAGGAATCCTAACCAAGAGAAGCTGACTGCTGACAGTATTGCTCTGTCTTTTGTTATTGTTTTGATTAAGAGCAGCAGAAAATTACATGTTGTACATTTAAATACACACTTTTATTTCCCGATTATTGGCTTTTGTTTTGATGATGATATGTAATAGGACTATTAAAAGTGTAGTAAGAGATGTTAATCCAGATTCAACAAACATCTCCTTACAGCCACCTTGCTCTCTATTTTCTGTGTGCGCTGAAAAAACCCAGGTGCTCCTACTCAGCCCTGACTGTGTAAATGGAAAACAAACGAAAGGTGTGCACAAGGGTAGGGGGGAGGGGGAGGGGGGAGGTAGCATGTGAATCATCATGGCTCATTCTAGATGAGCCAGTTCTGCACAGAATCGATCGCCGCCCAATGCACGCCAGTTAGATTTGTGTCCGACTTGATCCCGACGTGCTCTGACGTCATGCACACGTGGGCAACAATAACCTCACGAGATCAAGGCGGCCGCAGGTTTGAGATGCAGGCGCCGCAGTTGTTTTTCACTGACTGCAAGACCCAGGCGGACCCAGGGCATGCTGGGAAATGCCTGGCTGTCAGCTGATCTAACAGCGAATTGGTTTAGAATCGACTGACCATGATGATGTTTTCTACAAACTTTTTATTGGTATTGAATTGGAGGGATTTTAATTGCCAATTGTCTGATTTAAAGGATAATTTGGTTCAGAACATATGTTGTGTGGCTGACGGAGATCTTTAGAAGTCAGAGAGACTAAGGGCCCTGAAGGCCCCTTGCATCCGGCGCAGCGCGGCGCAAAGCCCAACGCAAGTGTCTTTGCTATTTTAAGAACGATGCAATTGTTAATTTCCCGTACTGCGCCCACATTGTTTACATAACAAATGCACCTGCAGCCATCTTTGCACCCATGGGCGTGCTCGTCTTACAGGGAGTTCAGGTGCATTCTTGGCACATTGCTATCTTGAGACAGTAGAAAGTGATCACCATTGACCAACAAAAACCTGCTCTAAAGTCAACAGCTCAGTATTTCATTGTTATTTTAACAGCGCATTAGTACAGCGTGCGTGTGCACACTGTGCACACGCACTTTCACTTAGCCCGCCATAACTGCTGCTACCCTGGTGACAACAAAGATCAGATGCCCCAGGATGTGCATTTGGGTCCTATCACTATTTGCCCACCCCAATGACAAAAACGAACATTAGGGTTAGAGATTAAAAGGACAATTTCACCTGTAGCATTCATGTGAGACTAGAATTCCTGAAGGTAATAAGAGAAGTGGAGACAGAGAAAGCTTGAAGTTACAGGATCAACATTTCTGGTAACTAGACCACAGCCTCATCCCTGGCTGACCCCAGTGTTGTGTCTGAGTCTTTACTGTTCAGACAGCACCGGCCATGTTACATAATGCATGACAACGGACAACAAGGCGGGCCAAGCTCTGCTGAATCAGCGGCAGAAAAAGGCCGCCACTGCTGCTCTGAGCGAAACGAGTGCCCAGAGCGGCCGCTGAAGACCGACTGTACTGCCCCCAACCCTGAGAAGAGCGCTTGATCACTCAAGTAACCTTTTGCATGAGTGCACTCAATCTGCCACTCACTGGAGATCCTCTGCAGACATGGGGTAGACAGGGGGCATTAGGTGGGATTATCACCCCTACTGCCCTTTGTTGTTTTGAAGTCCGTCCTTCGCCAACTCACCCCTCCCCTAGTCCAGCATCCCTTCCACTCACTCCCTCCCTTCACTCCCTCCCACCTTCCCTCCCTCCTCTTCGTCCAGCCCTGGCACTGCAACAGAGAGGCTCTCCACTGAGAAGCTGAAGCCAGAAAACCTCCCCTCAGTAGCCCACTTTCACAGCCACAAGCAAACAGACTCTCACGCAAATCGAAGCAAACACACAAAGACACTATGCAAAATAATGGGGCCGCTATCTCTTTTTAATGCAGGACATGATGAGGTGACACAGGTCAATGCCGTTATCGCTCATTGATTTCACTTCCTAAATCAAAAATGCAATCAAAAAGAGGCAGAGAAGAGTTTTTAAGCTCCCAGGCGATTGTGTGAAATCCTTTCAGTGTGGATGACCTCTTGCAGATCGGTTCCCGAAAAAGTCAGTTTAAAAAGTTTAAAAATACAAGATTTGCTTCTGACAGCAACATTGTGTTTTATTTAGAGTGGTAGAATATATATATCACAAAAGTGCAACCTTGATGGGCACCAACCTCCATCAACCTCCTGCTACACCCACACACACCATCGGTCCTCTCACTTTAATTTTCAGATTCAAATTTTGAAATTGGTTGCTTAAACCTGCAGACGTCCTCTCAGGTGTTGCAATCAAGGCTCTATCATGTTACTTTCATAATCACAGCAGAAATCCAGGGGCTAAAATTAAAATCAGTTGCTTTGTTGGCAGAAAGTCGCCAAATTTTCTGAAATATCCTACAGCCAGAGTGACAAGCTGACAAAAAGCGTTTAAATATAACTTCATTAGTGGAGTAAAAAAGTAAAGAAATGTCTCATGTTGTCTTTGCCCCCCCCCTTCTCACAGATGGCATGGCTACCCATGGCATGGCTACCAATACTATGGCACCAAATATTGTTTAGAATGCAAATAGTTCTTTGGAAAGCAGCAACATGTAGTCATTTGTTGAGAAAACAACAAACCACCGGGTCAATCTAGCAGCTGTTCTGATTCTATCACAGGAGCTGCATCAGCAGATGGAGTTTGCTCAGTCCAATGTGGACAAGAAAAATAGGAAATTTGACCATCTACAATTTCATGGCAAGTGTTGGCAAAACTCCATATGTTGATGAAGACCATGTGATAGGATCAAAATTGACCTTGTGGAGCACGCTGCTGTTTTTAACATCAAGAATGAATTTTTAACAGTATTTTACACAGCGAGAGAAAAAAAAAAACTTCATTATCCAGCCGAGGCAGGAAAATTGTCTTTGGTTTCATCCAGTAAAATATAAACACAAAACGTGTCCACAAAATTAAAAAAAAACGTCGCATTAACAGAACAAATAGCTCAGTCACTGCATGAATACTCATGGTGTACAGCCTCCGCTCTCATATTTGGCTTCCTGTGGTTTAAAGAGACAAAGTGGGGATAAAAATTTGTTAAACTGGATATCACCATGCACTTTTGTTTCATTTGTTGGATCACACAAAAGGCAGAGTCTGAGATTCTAATACAGTACACTTTTTGTAAAAATCAGTGAACATCTCACGGTCCGCTAGCTGTCCGTTCTGTGTGTGCGCGCTTAAAGAAATCCAGTGTTCATGAAAAACAAAAACAACACTATTCCGTTGGTGCTCGTGCACAGGACAGGGGAAAGGCCATGGATGTGTAAAGAGAGAAGCTGAAGGACCAAAAGGGACGCTAAATCTAGCTCATGCTAACGTTCCAACAAGTCCTTCAAACCACACGACAAATTCCTACCCTGTAATGCGACCTATGGGAGTGTTTTCGGTCCTCACATTTAAACCACAGAATGTAACGTGGCCATTGTAAACATGTCGTTAACGTTGTAAAACGACCCCGGTTTGGTTGATTTAGGCAACAAAACTACTCAATTTTTTTTTTCTTTCACGTTACTTCTGAACGTAACGGGAGATGAACCCCAGCGTCCTGGGTGATGTCCTGTTTGTTTGACCCATCCCTCCTCAAGCGGAACTTAACACTCTACAACTATGGCCACTAGCGGGCAGCGCCACTGCAATGTGAGTCATAATTGATGATTGAACAAAACGACTTATGTGGGCGTTTTTCAGGGGAGGACAGTTTGTAATGTTCTGAAGGAGCACTGATGGGGACTTGTATTTGTTTGGGTGTTGAGTTCAAACATCAATCTTAAATAAGAATCTTTCTCCAGAATTACAGTCTCCACCTTTAATGTCCACCTACACTGAATGTGTCAGATTTAATATGGGGGGGGGGGGGGGGGGGGGGGGTACAGTGATACAATTATTTCAGTATGAAACAATCTTTGCTTTAAATGTGCCCTTGAACCTGTATTAAACCTTGCTCCCTGACCTATCACAGCCCATCGTAGCCATCATGTCATGACGCTGCTTGACTCCTTCCCTGAACTCAGAGAGCAAAACATCAAAACAACCGTGAACTCTGATCGACACCCTAAATGTCTTTCAACCAGTGTCACTCTCAAGTGTATTGACATTCTGGCTTCATTTATCGACTGTAGCCTTGTAAATATTCTGCGCCAGACAGACATAACTGCCCATATTCACACTGATTTACTTCTGTATGTGTCTGTAACTGTCTTTTAAAATAGACTCATTATAAACACTCCCACCAGCCGTCTGTCAGTGTTACCATGCAGGATGCTAAAGAGGTCAATCAGAGATATAGTTTGTGACCCTCGTTCTTACAGTCGGCAAGGTTCGGGGCTGACCTTTCACCCTGAATACCGCCGGTCCTCTCGGGTTCAAATGCAGACCGTGACCCAGCCGTTGAACTCCCAAAGGGGGGAGTGACAACGAGGGAGGAGAAGAAAGAAGGAACAGACTACAATACCTACTGTGCCTGCTGCTGACTGCGGAACACTCTGCCCAGCTAGTGCTTCATTAGATAAATGCAAAGCTCTGTTGACACTTTTTTCGAGATCTACTGAAGTTACTTGATTTTCAGCCTTTTAGTCTGAGGAAAGGGAAGTAGATTTGTGGACGAGAAAGAGTGAAATGTGTACCGACTTCCTCAGTACAACTAGGCTTCCTCTCAGTGAATGATGATTAAAGAAAAAACTTCCGCCTTAAAATGATCAGACACTAATCATCACTCTATACTGTTCAATGCATCCCAGGAGTTAGTCAGTCATGAAATGATATAATCTGTTTTATTTGGTGAATCAATTTCGTTCTGTCTAATCTTTCGCTATTTCTCTTAATTTAATGTACAACCAAGAGCTGTTTTAATGTGGAATGGAAAAGCTTTGGCCCTTCCCAAGGAAACTGAAGAGCAAAGTTCTGGTTCAGATGAAGATTTCCTGACGTTCAAGCTTCATCCTCATATATTCTCACACAACAATGGCTCACACTAAGACATATTCCTCCTTTGTTTTACAAAGCAGACAGAGATGCAATGAATTTGTCCCACCGGCCACCGCACACTTTATTACTATAATTAACTTCCACCGGCTGGAGTCTTCTCACTTTCATATCTGCAAGAATCTCTGGAGAGTCTGAATTAAAATACAGTGTGAACACAGCAGCTTGCTCAGCGTATTTATGGTTATTCGTTCTCCTTACGATAAAACAGTTCAGTGTCAGGTTCAAGATGAGATGTGTTCACACGTAGCAGCATATTTCCTGTAACGTTTAGTCTCACAACGCTCATCAGTCTCATTTCCAGTTTCTGCTTTAAAAAAAAAAGAAGAAAAAAAACTAATACTCCCACTGTACAATATCTGCCCGGCATTCACTAACATGTTAGCCATAACAGCTTGGTCATGTGTTGTGTTTTCAGTTATTTTCTGTTTTTGTTTCACATTTTTAATGTTAAATCCTTTTTGAAACTGAACTTTTAAAAACAGAAGTCTCCTGTGCTGAATTCAGACATTGAAACTGAAACACTGAAACTTAGATGTTTTTTTTTTGGGGGGGGGGCATTTTAGGCCTTTATTTGGACAGGACAGCTCAGACTTGAAAGGGGAGAAAGAAGAGGAATGACATGCAGCAAAGGGCAGCAGGTCGGAGTTGAACCTGCGGCCGCTGCGTCCAGGAGTTAACCTCTAATCTATATATGGGCCCCCGCCCTACCTGGTGAACTAATTAGTCACCCAAAACTTAGATTTATGATTGAAACTGAATCAAATGAAAATGTCTAATTGTTTTGCTTTAAGATATTTCCATGTTGAAAGTACAGGACATTCATAGATGGGGCAATCTTTTCACAACTGCAGAAATCTGTCAGTGTAATATGTATCAAAGATGTAATAACATACAGTACATCTCCAAAATGTCAGCTGTTCAGAAACTAAGAAAAGCTTTGTCAACAAACGTGTTCATTAATGGTCTGATAGGGTTTCAAAAGGCCATGTTGTTCACAACTTGCCAAAAAACGCACAAACAGCCCCAAATTGGAGTTAGCAAGAAAGAAAGCATTGATAAATTCCAGAAAGGCTTTAATGGGAGTAAAGTCCACTCATACAGTGCCCCTTTACTGCTCTATCAGCTGTGAAACACACATCCTCTACATGTTTTCATTGGACGGCCCCGCTTCCTTAATCACTCCGTTTTAATGACCCCAGGGTCTGCTTGTTGAACTATATGGACTCATAGCAAATATGAAGGACATGTTGATGACAATGAACACTCCTCCTTTACACCTCACACACATACTGTCATTCCTGTTCATTTTGTTTTTTACTTTCACGTCTCACATTAACGATAGTATACTTGACCCTTGGTCCTCTTTACTGTAATGACTTCCTCCTGACAGCTCAATTACTTCCACTTGGCACAAGGCACTCAAGCTGCTCTCTAAGCTGCATGCATGTCATGTATTTCAGTTGAAACTCAAATTAATATAAATCAACTTTATTTTTTGCTTAAATACTCACATTTGGGGGGAGGGGTCCAACTTTCAATAATCCGAGTGGCACAGATAGACAGGGAAATGTTTTATAAGTGTCAACATTTGACTTTTATGCCATTAAATTAAACAAAAAAAAAACAACCAACCAAAATGACCACTCTGCGGATGAAATACTTATTTTTTGTCTTCAGTGTTTACTGTGACTAAACATGAAGTACACTTTTTTTTTATTAAGAGCAAGTCTCAGAAGACTTTCTAAAGAGAAAACAACAGAAATCTGTTCTGATTTATCAGCAACCATTCACAAAATCTGCATCCTAACATGTATTTGAGGACAAGAAAATCCGATTCATTGTTCACTATGACTATCTATCTCAAGCTAGTCGGAAGTCATTTGTTACACCTCATGATAATAACAACTAAATTAATATGTGCATGATCACAGTTGCATAGAAACAATCCAACAACAACAAAAAGCTGTGCACTACCAACACTGAGATGAATCTGTGTGACAGTGGTCCTTCTGATTGTGGATTGAACGATGGCACCATCTACCGCTCCTCACCTGGAAGTGCAAGACCTGATCGACGTCTGGTTCACAGTGGTCACAGCTGAAGCCACATGTGCAAAACTCTAACTACAGTCTGCGTTACCAACAGGTACCTGAACTACACAGTTCCCATCACCTGCACAACTCAGTCCAAGCAACACAACTTTTCGCACATTTCTCAGAACAGGCTCAGGGTGGCGATACACTATGAACACTCGTCATGGAGATAACACACACTCTATGAACACTCGTCATGGAGATAACACACACTCTATGGACACCCCTCATGGAGATAACACACACTGTCACTCAGAACACACTGAGAGTGAAAACATTAGCATCACACACCAATACAGAAATTACAAACAGTTTTCATCTTCACAGTTTTACAGATTCTGTAAAGTTTAGAGAACAGTTTCACGTGACTGATTTCACACGATTCAATACTTTCTTTATGTACAGAAAAGAGTATTCTTTCACAAGAAATTATTTTATAACCTAACCGGTTTTAAAGGCAAACAAGAAGAAACACTGCACAAATCAGCAGTTTGCTTCGATGGATATTTATGTTTTTATTTTGTCTGTAGTAATTTATGTAATTACTGGGGGAAAAAAGTTGCAAGTTACAAACTAGAGGAAGACATTGGATGCCTTCTCTTGCCATGCACCTGCTTCATCTCTAAATACCAATGAATGTAGTGTTTCCACTGCTTCCACCTCCATTACTTTCTGAGAGTCCACAGTTTTACTGTAGTAAAGGTTCTGTTATTCAGAGTTTTTACAATTGTTCATTTAAACTCAGACATCTTGCCTGGACATGTTGCTTTCTTTGCTCTTTTACATGTTGACTGTTTCTCCGGAACGGTACAATGTATGTAACTACTTCATTTTTACTTTGAGTTTCAGAGTCTTTATGAGCTTTACCTTTACAGTTTGTTACGATTGCCGTGACAATTCTTTCAATACTTTTAACAACTTTCCTTAACTCTTAACACAGTTAGCGCATCTGTCTGTGTAGGCTGTACAATTAACACATTTCATGTTGCTTGGACACAAAATGCATACAGTTAAAACAAAATTTAAACTGCTTGAACATCTTTTATGAACAAGCTCAACCAAGACCAAAAAAGTGGATTTTTACTGACAAATTTGCAAATATTTTTACACTGTATGTCAGAACAGATAGCATCATGTTCCAAACCTATCTGAGGCTAAAGTCAACGTGAACAGCTGTTCATGTTAGAAATTGAAACACAAACATATTCCCTGCATTTTACAGTATTCGTTCTGTTTATTTGACATCACACTCAAATATTGACCTATTTCCCCACTAAGTGTTTTTTTTGTAGTTTTCAACTGTGGATACTGAAACCAAAAAGAAATGTTCATGTTGGGAGGAGATTTACTACAAGCATAAAAAGAATAGAAAGTTGTGATTTTCCAAACAGAAACACTCATTTATGTTCACTTATGATACCAAAGCATGTTTTCCCAGAGGACGCTTATTTTAAAAACGCCTTTGTTCACATATTTTAATCCAACATTTCTCTAATGAATTTAAAATAAGCATGATATGCGTCGTTTTGCTATATTGAATATGCATGCATTGTTTTGTTTTTTTCCAAAATAAAAAAACCTTGATTCTCTGTGCATCCCCATTGGGACACGGAAACATTAAATCATTGTTTTCACTGTTAAATAATTCAGGAGAAAAGGCCTGTAGGCTCGAGTGAAACAAAAGCAAGAAGCTTTATTGTTATTATTGTTGCATTTTCAGGAAGGAGGAAAAGTTAAGAAAAATGTATCCAAACAAAAATGACCAGAAAGAAAATTTCCTGTTTAACGCCTTTGCCTTCAAAATAAAATGTCAACTGGTATGCCAATCAGAACTCCAGGGGCCCTGAAAGCTCAAGGCTCGTGGTAATTCAATTAAATTTAATTAAAAATCTGTTTGGGAATACGCTGCACTAAGGCACAGTGTTAACATTACCTAGTTTTGTGCTCACATGTCGCATCTTCCTAAATGAATTTGTGATTAATTAACTTATAACAAACGTGAGACCAGGCAGTATGACAGCTTATTGCCCTAAGAGACCTAGGATCAGAGGGTTAAAGTAGTCCCACCCGCTAATTTCCACTCTGAGGCCCCTTAGCAGGTTAATCTGGCCATTCTTGTAAGATAAGATGAAACAAGCCTTTATTGATCCCCAGGGGGGAAACTCACTTGTTTCAGCAACACAAGGACAAAAGAAATAAAAAAGGACAGATTTTTTTATAAAGATTTAAAAATAAATAATAAGAAGATGTGTTATAAGAAGTGTTATATTTGCATACAAATCTTGAACTCAAACTTGACCTTTGACCCTTATTCGGAAGTTACTGTACTCTGTCTTTCGTGGGGTCGTGCAAAGGCAAAAGGCATTAACTTCCATTTTATCACTCACTCGGGTGCAGATCACTAAATCAAATCACGTCATGATGTTAATGATGACATCTACACAAAATATGGTCATCATGGCACAATTAACATAAACATAACTATAAAATAATGTAAATGAGAAGTAATTATTTTGAATTTGAAGGTCATGAAATGGCTTTTTAACTTACATATCATTAGCACCTGCTGTATTTTATTACCCTATTCAATACCCTGTGGCATAGAATTGTAATAAAACAATACTATTTCTCATTCTATTACTTTGATTGAAACTTGCAAGTTATTTGCAATGCAAGAATAGGTTCCAATCCCCGAAGGTAACTGGCAGTATATGTTTTTAGATAAAAGTTGTACAGGGGATAAAAGTAATCAATCACTATTGATGATGTTACTTGAATGTTTTCTAATAGTGACTAAAAGTCAAACAAATTCACGTTGAAAGTAAAATGAATATTATTTAATGCAAAATGCAGATGGTGTACAAAAATACTCCATATAAATAAATGACATGGAACTTTCTGTTATGCCGGTTTTGCACCACCTTTTGCACTCATTCCCACTACAAACCAAAGTATCTAGGTATGTATATAACAAACTGTGTGTATTATATTATTTTATTGTGATTTAAATGTTTGTATATGTTTTATGTGTGTAGTGGGAAGGGGCTACAACTTATTTCATTGTGCAAGCATGTCGTAAAATGGTGGATAAAATAACCTTGTAACATATGTTTTTGTATTTCCAGGCATTTATATGTCTTATAAATTAGCTTCGAAATAATCTGTGAGTTCTCATTCTGCATTTTCAAAATCAGATGCTGGTGTTCATCCTTAACCGCGTCCTCAAAACCTTTATTTTGAAAAAACACACGGCGGAAGTTGTACGTAGATTCTGGTCCGTCCAGCAGCAGGAACTTTCTCTTCGTTCCTTCACAACAAGATGGACTGGAACGAGGACCATAATGTAAGTCGCTTTATGTGTTCATTACCTGCGTCAGTAACTTGTTTTGTTACTGTTTAACCTGGTGGAGACCTGGCTGACGTTAACGTTAACGTTAGTTTGTCTTAATACTATTATCTCAGCAGGTTGTTAGCATTTACTAGCTAGCCTGCTGTGTAATCTTTGCTCGTCGGTAAATTGCTGTAAATGCGGAATAACCTGTCCTTCCTGATACACATCAACATTAGACATCTCCAATGGGCGTAGTTAGCCTGCTGCTAGGTACCTGACGTTAACGTTAAGCGAGTATTTTCCCCCTAGGATGGCGAAGGCATATCCCGCCCTACCCTGCTTTACTTTACCTCTGATTGGCTTAATTTGATATTCTTACCCAATCAGAGGAAGAATAGGGCGGCTCATGACTGACTATGTTTGCCATGGCTGTATTAGGAGTCTACGCCGTCCTAGGAAATAAAATGTAGCAAACCGTAGCTAGCTAGCTAGCTAGCTCAACCCTAACGGTCAGATTTAGTTCCTTTTTCTTAGCGTAAAGGCATTGACGGCTACGTTATGGAAAGTCTGTTTGATTTTTAATGATGATGCGGTGACAGCCAAAGCGTGTGTTTACCCATGTATTACATTTCTTATGTCAGCCTTTTATGACAAAACTGTAATCATCTTTCATAGCTCAACTCCGGGTCTGATTGTTATTAATCCACATGTGATGATATTAATATTATTAATATTATTTTTAATTATTATTGTTATTAATTTTACAGCCAGACAGCGGTTACTTTCTGCCATTTGACATCTGTCCGGATCCAGAGTCATGAGAGTATATGAGCTTCCATGGCATAATAACTCCATTGGAATATATAGAACCACCAAACAGCAATGGGCATATTGAATATTGTCAGTCTCATTAAACCATTACCCACACTTCTATTTATATCTTCAAAATAATATGAATGTTATGCTTATCACAATCATCTTCTAGTCATCTTGTTAGGAGTGGGTGCAACGGATACAATAATCTATCACAGTATATGCAACTTTTGATTGCTTATACAGTGTATATAAATAAAATTATTGACAGATTAATTGTCTGTCAATTCTTTTTTTGTGTGATTTTTTTGGACTATTCATTTAGTCTCTAAATGTCAGAAAAAGAGAAACACATTATTATAACACATTATTCCAAACCCATGGAGATACCATCAGTATTCAATACACAGTGTAAAACACAATATATACAACATCATGTACTTTATAATCAAAATAATTCTTTAAGCATAACATTTTATATCATACTGATTAAAATGTAGTACATTTTCTTGAAAGTAGTTGAGCAACAGTTTGTTTCCATACAAGATGATAATGTTTATTTTGCCCAATCCATCAGCAATCACTTTATTATCTCTGAGTGTACCAGGGATATATACGTTTTTCACCTCATAGTAAATATCATTGTCATATTGCCCAACCCTTCTGCTCGTTCACAAAAATCAAACTGTTCTATCTGTTTGCTGTAGTTCAAATTGTTCACTATTTAGCTCATTATCACGTATTGTACAAAGCAACACCATACAAATAGAACATGCAACCTGAGAGCCAGCTTTCAGCCTTTTGATGCCCCAGATATCTGGTTGTGTGACTGGCATAAATCAGAACTAATTGTTCTCTGCCAATTTGAGGTATTTAAAACGTAACTCATGGCAAAATGCAATCTAGGGTCTTTTTGTGAATGTACCAGGGTCACACTTTGGTTTAAAAGCATATTAGGACAGAAGTGCCACTTTTAAGATTGACCATATTTTTATTTTCAGCCAAATGGCCTTTTGGATGGTAGTGCTAGGGGCACTACTATGATAGCATCAAAATATCTGTTTTTAAAACACTAAGAAGGACATGACACTTTGCTCAAAGTCTCACCAGGGGCTCTACAAATGAACTCAGCATTGAGAACATTGTTTGTGTGTGAGACTTTTTGACTGGCAAGATAGCAGCGAGCATAAAAACCACCTGCTAAAGTGACAATAACAATATTCTCAATGCTTGTGTTAATGTTTAGAGCCCCTGGTGACACTCTGAGCAAAGTGTCATGTTGTGTCGATCCTTAGTGTTTTAAAAATAGTGATTTTGATGCTATCATTGTAGTGCCCCTAGCACTCCCATTCAAAAAGCCAATTGCCCGAAAATACAAAAAATACAGTCAATCGTAAAAGTGGCACTTCCGTCCTAATTATGCGTTTAAACCAAAGTTTGACTTGGGTACATTCACAAAAAGACCCTGGGTTGCGTTTTGGCGAGAGTTACGCTTTAAGGTTTCCGCGTGGACCCCTCGGGACCAAATGTGTGTGTTTATATTGTGTATGTGTTGCAGGATCACGGCCACATGCATGACAGCTGTAGTCACGGACATCCAGGTCACTCTCACAGTCACGGGCCGAGAGCGGCTCACCCCTTCATGACGCCTTTTCAAGGACAGTTCAAAAACGGAGATCAGGCAATGGACATCAGTCAGCAGCCAAAGAGACGGTCGCACATGGATGACAGCGGCAGTTGGGACATAGTGAAGGCAACGCAGTAAGTAGTGATATATTGGATAAAAATAATGATAGAAGTCTTTGTCTGTTTACCCAATTGTATCATTATGCATAGTGCAATCAGACCAATGTCTTGACAGCGTCAAACCTGAACTTCCTCTTTTGTAAGGTTGTAGATGCCCCTGTTGAACCTTTTTGTTAGATAATATTTTGTGTCAGTATTTAGAATGAAATAGTTAAGTTTTCCTTAAACATTTGGTTTAAAACACATTTAGTTGCTCTTTAACCAATCACTGAATTAAAATGATCTTAGGGCGTAGAATTAGACCAACTTGTAACGTCATATTTAAACTCCAGATTCTCCAGCTGCCTGTCCCCTGAACACACTGTAAAAAATATATCTGTCTGTGCCCAGGGTCCACAAACAACAACAGAACAAGCGTTACCGCCAATAACCAACAAGAAAGGGCTGAGGGTAGGGGTTGGGGGAGTTAGTGCGTGGAAACACGGAAGGCAGGGAGAGGGGACGGCATGACGAGGAAGGAGGGGCGAGCTAGCCTCGTTTTGTTTGAAAATACTTCAAAAGGCAACAAGAGACAATTCTGATTATTACTTTAGGGAGATATGAGATTTTATATTAAAACTATGGAACTCAGAAGTAACTACACACCTTGTTTCTTCACTGTGAATTTCAGGCACTCACAAAGTATTTAATCAGTGTATTTGCACAGGAGTTGCGCAATAACACGTGTGCAGCAGCTTTCAGCTCTGTGAGCTCTGTGAGCTCTATGTTTAACTAGCAGACAGAGAGAGACAAGTCAGTTTTTGTCCAGTTTGTAAGCAACCTAGAAATAAAACAGTAAAAGGCAAGGCTGCACACACCTGTCAGTGTGCTTTAGGTGAGATTAGGATACACAGCAGTACTGGGAAACTCAAGTGCTGCTGCTTTTGCTAACTGATTATTGAGTTGAAATACAGCAGAACGAAGGTCACTCTTCTTGTTAGACGGGATATTAAAAGTAAAGAATCTGCAGAGTCCTGTCTGTCCATTCATCTGGCAGGATTGTGAAAACCATGTGTGCACGTGCAGCAGATTTCTTTCCCACAGCCTAAAGCTATGATTAAATAAACTTAATATACTATTATCTACTGACAGTTGACAATTTATTGTCCACCAAGTGGCATTTAGTTGAAAATGTCTTATAATTAGTAGTAGTAGTTTAATTTACTAAGGTAGTAGTAATTAATTGTAGTTTTGTTACTTTTATTCCGTGTTCTGTATTTTATTTATTTGTTTTACAATTGTGGAGCGCTATGCAACGTAAAGTATTAGTCGGGTAGTTATTTGTATTGGTGTGTTCATAAAATGTCTTTCTCTGTGTGATCCTCTCAGGTTCGGCATCCTCGAGCGCTGTAAGGAGCTGGTGGAAGCAGGATACGACGTCAGGCAGCCGGACAAAGAGAACGTCACGCTGCTGCACTGGGCGGCTATCAACAGCCGCTCAGAGCTGGTCAAGTAAAGCGTGATTTTTTTTCATTCTGTTCTGCGTAAAATCAACGCCATGGCCATGTACGTAGGTCCATGGAGACACGGACGTACGGCGTAGCCTGACGTGCACCTCTCGAAAAATGTAACAACGCGTTGCGGCGACGCACATCGTGTCTTGGTTGCGTTGCATTTCCCCCTACCTATTTTCTGCTTCTCCTCTTCAGTCACAAAGTAAATGTAAATGGATGTTGTTGCTGCTGTCAGTTGAACATAATATTGAAAAGAATGAGTACAGTCAGTCTTTCCTCAGGGACTTTGTGTATTTTATTTCTCGTTGTCAGAAGCGTCTGCGAGGAAGCACAGTGCTTTGAGCCAGAAAAGAAATAAGAGACAACTGAACTGTAAAACAACACGCTCCAAATTGATATGTTCTGAACTGTTGACACAGACTTTTGTTTTAACACTGATCTGCTCTCTCTGTCTTCCCTGACAGGTATTATATCTCTAAAGGGTCGATAGTAGACCAGCTGGGAGGAGACCTGAACTCTACTCCTCTTCACTGGGCCATAAGGTGACTGCATTACCGATTCGTTGCTAGGGTTTTTCTTTTCTTTTTTTAATTTTAGGTTTTATTAATTATCCTGGTTCACTTGTTTACATATCATGTATGTGTGATAAAGGGATGTTCATTTTTTTTTTTTTTTTAAATACATGATTGACTCTTCGGAAGCGGTCATTATTTTCACTCAAGTTTCTGCACGGGGAAAGTCTCCGGACGCCACAATCTTCTGAACGTGGTCATACTGAGAGCTACAGAGAGAGTTATTGTAGAGCTGATAGTCTTAATTAGCTTTGTAGCAACTCGTTTGGCAATGGCTTAAATGTAAAAAACTTTCGTTAATATCAAAAAGTTACGCATTAAAGCTTTGAACTGGTTTTTATCATAAATGAGTAGGTATATTGTCATCATGCTTGGTTAAAATGTAAATTAAAGACAAATAAATACAAATTTGATTGTAAACGCTACACATACGTTGACCCATGTCTGACTATTGTTGTAGACAGAAACACAGATCCCAACTTTGCTTTAATCCTCTGATTCAAAAAGCACATCTTTGTCATAAATTACTATTTAATTCAGAACTGGTTTTGATTTATTGGGATCTCCATTAGCTGGGGCAAGAGACGCAACTATTCTTCCTGGAGTTCACCCGGAACTTAGAGAGCTATACATTGCCTTACATCATTACATTAAAAACAACCACCAAAAGACAACATTCAATACATCACTGAAAGAAAAACAAACAAAATGATAGCAAGACATAACAGCATTCAACACAACACAGCACCTAGTTTAAATTATTCACAGAATATAGAGATGAGATTATAACATTGATCACTGATAATACGACCAAGCAAATGCACACATATAAACCCCACAATGATACTAACAACATTTACTGAGTAATAGCAAATACAGAGTACTGCTCAGCTAGGAGATGTTCTCTAACTCATACTTTGAATTGAGGTTTTCTATTTTCTTGAAAGACAGGCCTATGCATTGCATTCCAATTAATCATGGCTTGGTATACTACTCAAACCCATGATTGCCTCTGTAGATGTATGCACTGCTGGGCTGCTTTTGCTTTGTTTGCATAATTTATTTATCAGACTCCAAAGGTCAAATTTCAACGGAACTGTGGGAGATTGTGGTCTTCGGGTAGTGTGTAGTCAAAAGGAACGCATAGCTGCATCATAACTACACCAACTGAAATGAAACACAAAACGAATAATGCATTTTGTTTCTGTTTGGCCAAAGTGCTTTCTGGAGGGGGATGTGTAGTTTGATGTGTTTTGTTTAGAAATGTAGTTAGTTAATGGATCCCTCCATAAAGCTGTCTGTGGGTTTTGTCAATGATGAGGCAGGGCCATCTCCCCATGGTGATCCAGCTGATGAGATACGGAGCAGATCCCTCCATCGCAGACGGAGAAGGTTACCGCGCTCTCCACCTCGCCATCCTCTTCCAGCACATGGCCATAGCAGCTTATCTTATGGCTAAGGGACAGGTCAGACTCCACAGACACCCACACACACACACACACACACTCTGTAACACTTGTATTTGTTTTGTCTTTTTTCACTTGGTTCAAGTTCCTTTTTCGTTTCTTTTTGCTTTACTGTTTGGTAATCCTCTCATTGCCTCATTGCCTCCAGGAAGTTGATGGACCTGACTGCAATGGACAGACACCACTGATGTTAGCAGCCCAAAAGATTATTGGGTAAGCATCCTAATCCTTTACACATATACGTTTAACGCCACTGGTTTCATGTCAGTATGTGAATACCCAAATATTGTTGACTAGTGAAACAGTGAATGGAGGTTGTGTCTGCTGATTTGTATATTTTGCAGTAGTTCTGAATCTAAAAGTATCCTGCACATGTTGTCTGCCCACATGTTTTACATAAATGCCTGCATCCCAGCTTTCCTTAAGGTTTTTTTTGTATTCATAAAAAAAAAATTGTATTATTTCATGATCTGTTGATATTAACATATAGAGATTTTGTTTAAAAAATAAACGGCACATGTTGTTATTCTGTCTTAGGCCTGAACCCACAAATTTCTTAATAAAAAATAACGCTTCTGTGAGTGCTGTGGACAAAGTGAACAGGAACACTCCACTGCACTGTGCCGTGCTGGCAGGAAACGTTGACGCGGCCCACATCCTGCTGGAGGCCGGGGCCAGCATAGACGCCGAAAACATCAACGTAAGTTTCAGTCTGCTGCCACACTGCGAGTGACAAATGCCACTAGTCAGAAAGTTATTTCTCTCAGTGCTAAATGACCAAAGAAAATCTGGACAATTTGCAAGATGAGAAATAATCGATGCTCTGGACCATCTGGAATCAACAGTGAATCCATGTTGTACTTTTTTTGCCAGTGCAAAATGTTAAAGACATATAAGGATTCTGTGTCTTCTACTTTTAATTTAAATACTTACTGGAATAATTATTTCAAAAGCGTTTGTTTTATTTTAGAGTTTAGACCAGGGATATTCAACAGGGGGTGCCTCCAAACTTGTATTAATTCATTTTTGATAAATCCCCACTGATGATAGGCTTACTGCCCTAAAGGACAGGTAGTCACTAAAGTAGCCATCCACAGATACAGTTAATCCTGTGGATTTACTGTGCCACATGTATGCTTTAACATTAAAAGATTATTTCTAAAATCATGCCAACAATTATAAGGCTATTTTAAAAGCTTAGTATTCTATGCAAAAAAAGGCACATAAAGGCTTTAGGCCGCCCTACACGTAATTTTAGGCCCAGTCTAATATGCACCTTTATTTTATACAATATATGTAGTAGGTGGTCCCTGCTCCATCTCCCTTTCAGTTAAGGTGTTCTTGGCTTAAGAAACATTGAAGACCCTTGGTTTAGACAATTGAGAGACCCAATACTTGGTAGGTAGGTAGGTAGGTAGGTAGGTAGATAGACAGATAAAGTCCCCCACCACTCACAGATGTGTTTGGCTTATTATTACTGTATGATGTACAGTACGTGCAGAGTAAAATGCTGTTTTCACATTGATCTGCTAAAGTTCCTTAAATCTGAGTTCAACACGTGTTGCAACTAGTTTGGTTTCAATCGTGGTTCAGAATGAAACTTAAATGAGGGTTATGTGAAAACTTGAGACCTTCCAGGAGTGCACATACACTGAAAATGGGCTTGTAATTAACTTACATATTGAATTTAAGCAATAACGATGCATGCCTTTGTGGTGTTTCTAATGCTTCTTCTCAGGGTCACACGCCCATCGACTTGGCCCATCAGGTGCACAGCCCGCTGCTCATCCACATGCTCACCCACGTCAAACAGGAGAGGATTCGCTCCAACTCGCGCTGCCTGCGGGTCGTCAACAGATACAGGGTAAACAGATACTAAAGAGCACACACATAACAGCTCAAATCACAAACAAAATATATGGTCACTAATTCTCCTGTAACACCATCCTGTTTGAATTTTGCAGGTCTTTCTGCAGTTTATGCTCTGCACTGCCGTGTTTGGAAGTGTGGGCGCCATAGTCGACATGAACTCCGAGTCCTGGTTGCTCAAAGGGATCCTGCTGGCCTGTGTGATAGGTGTGATCAATCTGGCATCAAGGTGAGGACACAGCTGCTATTTTGACTGTTTTGGGTGTAATGTGAATGAAGAAAAAAATACACATTTTGTTCCAGTGCTCATTCCATCAGCATGGTGTACAAAATTGGTTGTTTGTCAGTTAATAAGAAATGTTTGTGTCTAAAAAGGAGCTTACCAAGTCCAGCCTTCCAGACCCTCCTACCAGCTTCATCTCTGATGGCTTCAGTGTTCTGGATGCTCGTCACCTGGTTCCTCTGGTTCTTGCCAGATATCCTTTGTTCGAAGGAAACAACAAACCTAAAACAGTTACAAGTCAGCTATTTTGCGATGCTTGTTTCATCGTAGGGTGGGCATTCTCCTCTTACATCTACAGGACGGGTCAGACACATTTCCAGAAGTTTCAGTGGATTTTAATGGCAAAAAATGATCAGTGATCCTTCATCGGGTCAGTCTATCACAATCAGTGAGTGAGAACTTATGTCTTGAGTTGCCTATAAAAAATCTTTTCTTCCATAGAGGATAAAAAAAAGACCAGAATGCAATGCAGCGACAAGGCAACTTGCATGTTAAGTTAAACATGTTTTTCCATTTTTTATATATATATATATATATA
>NC_045733.1:29547678-29556798 GCF_008692095.1 Etheostoma spectabile | reverse complement strand
TATATATATATATATATATATATATATGCGCCTAGAAGACTGCTGTGTGAACTTGCTTGACTTAAACCAGTAAAGTATTCACTGTGAATAGCTTAAAAACTCAGCAGCTGATTTCTAAATTCAGTTTATTTGTAATGTTTGATATTATATCCTTTTGATCAAACTGATGAATGAAGAGTTCCTTGACCTTTGACCCCACATGGGCCTAGCCCCACAGTCCAGGTGTTGTTTACTCTGAACGCCACCACTCTGCTATACTACTACTTTCGCACCTGCAGGACCGACCCAGGCTTCGTCAAGGCAACCGAAGAAGAGAAGAAAATGGTGGGAGGGCAATTAAAAGTTAAACACTGAAGACTATCACCTTACATGTAGGTGTTTTGTGCACAAATGAGCGGAGTTGTGTTTGTTTACGTTGTCAGAATGTGTTGGTGTTGGCTGAAGCCGGCTGTCTGGACCCCAGAATATTCTGCACTTCCTGCATGGTGAGGTTCTGAATGCAACACCTTCACCTGAATGCAGCAGTCTTCTATCAACACAAACAGTGACAACCTAGCGGTTTACATTGCCTTGTTCACAGATAAAGAAACCAATGAGAGCAAACCACTGCTTCCACTGTGACGCCTGTGTGGCAAAGCAGGACCACCACTCCATCTGGACCAACGGCTGCATCGGTACGACAGATTGTAGCAAGTAACAAGTGATTGCAGCTGCCAAAAAATACAATAACGTATTTCTACATGTGTTAATTTAGTAACTAAGGTTTCATCTGCATCAAAATACACACAGTGGTGAGATTGGCCCAGGGATGTACGCTGTATGTTTCAGATTATTTTATGTTTGTTAGTTTGTGAAAAAATAAGTTAAAATTTTTTTTAATTTAAAAACATAAACATTTACAAACCGTTACAAACAATACACTGGGACATAGGAACCCAGGACCAAAAAAAAAACTCAGCGACACATGCAGAAACAGACAGACAGACAGACAGACAGACAGACACAAGTCAAGGGACCAAACAGTTATGCAAGTAAGAGGTCTGCAATGCTCCGCCAAGTGTCCAGAGTTTTTCCCGGCGCTCCATTAATTCGCGCCGTGGAAAGTTCCATATACACTACATCTAAGTAGGAAAGGGTCCACGTGCGGATAGACAGGTCGTGGGGTGGTTTCCAACGGGTTGCAATCATTCTCTTTGCAGCTGTAAGTCCAGCAAATACAGCACGTTTCTGAGTCCCAGAGAGCTGGAAGGCTGACACGTCATTCAGAATCAGGACCTTAACATTAACAGGCACAGTAACATTAAACAAGGCGGAAATTTTGAATGTAATATTGTTCCAGAACTGGCCAATGGGAGAGCACGCCCAGAACATGTGAAGATCCGTGCCTTGAGCTTTCATTGGACAGAAAGTGCATAATGGGCTATTAATTATTTTCATGTGGGGCCTTTTTAATGGGGGTGAGATATGTCCTGTGAATGAAATTGTAGGGAATCTGCTGATGATCTGGATTGCGTGATACTTCTCAAATGCTAGACCATACATCATGCCAGATCGATACTCAGGGATACATCCTCTCTAAGGAAGGCCAGAGCGGCCAGATATCACTAATAACTGATAAAGCCTAGACACCATACCACAGTTTTTAGGCTGCACAGTAAATAACTTCTGAATAGGATGAATTGGCAAAGCCCTCTGCCAGGGAACACCACATGCCTTGAGCGCCAACCTTAACTGAAGGTAAAAGAGTAACGTGTGTGACAAATCAGAAAAAAGGTAACAAGCCAACCTCACCAAAAATGTTGTTTAGACAATAAACTCCCCTTTGTTCCCATTGTGGGGCTGTTATCGGCCTCCCGCCAATCAGGAGGAGGAGGAGGACTGTATTATTGAATAATGGGGGGGGGGGCAAAGCATAGCAAATGGGGCCAAAGCATAGCTGGTATTGTTCATTAGAAAGATTGGCAAAAAGAACGTCATGGAGTGACCAAGGCTGTGTCATTGCACTTTCTAGGGTACGCCTGCAAGTGAGAAGGGGTCTTAACACAAAGGACCAGAAATCAGTTTTGAAGTTGGGAACTGAGAGACCACCATCTTTAATAATAAAACCTAATGTATGTGATTGTAATCGCCATCGTTACAGTGTCAGATCAGCTCTCTCACAAGTTGAAGGCGATCTCTCATTTGTCGTATTCCAGGTGCGAGGAACCACCACTACTTTATTCTCTTTCTGCTCTCCCTTGTGCTGATGGGAGCCTGGATGTTCTACGGTTGCTTCACATGTGAGTACCTTGACATTCATAAAAACAGTATCTATGGTCCAAAATTAACTTTTTTTTGTCCACCAGCCAAATGGCTAGGGAATGTTACCAGCCACTCAATAGGTAACCATTGTTTTTTGGCTGGCGAGTGAAGGAAATATACGAGCCACTTGCATATTTTACCAGCATTTGGCTGGTAGATGTTGCTTATTTTGGACCCTGATAGTATCTTTTATCAGTTTTTACATTTACACTGGATGCACATGCCTGTACTGTGTTTATTTTTTCCAGACTGGTCGACTCACTGCGTGCTGCATTATGAGGAGCAGGGCCTGTGGGGCGTCGTCTCGGCCCTGGTGAGCTGCTCCCCATGGGTGCTTGCCATCTTCTTTCTGGCCTTCTATCACACCTGCTGGTCCGGCTTGATCCTGCTGCTGCAGCTCTACCAGGTAACTGGCTGTTAGAGCAGCCACACAGCCCCCGTGTTAACAGGTCAGAGCAGCCACACAGCCCCCGCGTTAACAGGTTAGAGCAGCCACACAGCCCCCGTGTTAACAGGTTAGAGCAGCCTCACAGCCGCGTTAACAGGTTAGAGCGCCACACAGCCCTCGCGTTACCGGTTAGAGAGCCTCACAGCCCCGTGTTAACAGGTTAGAGCAGCAAACAGCCCCCGTGTTAACATGTAGAGCAGCCAAACAGCCCCTTGATAACAGGTTAGAGCAGCCTCACAGCCCCCGTGTTAACGTAGAGCAGCCTCACAGCCCTCGTTTAAGGTTAGAGCAGCCTCCACGTCCCGTGTTAACAGGTGAGAGCAGCCTCACAGCCCCCGCGTTAACAGGTTAGAGCAGCCTCACAGCCCCCGCGTTAACAGGTTAGAGCAGCCTCACAGCCCCCGTGTTAACAGGGTTAGAGCAGCCTCACAGCCCCGTGTTAACAGGTTAGAGCAGCCTCACAGTCTCGTGTTAACAGGTTAGGCAGCTCACAGCCCCCGGTTAACAGGTTAGAGCAGCCACACAGCCCCCGTGTTAACAGGTTAGACAGCCTCACAGCCCCGCGTTACAGGTTAGATTAGCCACACAGCCCCGTGTAACAGGTTAGAGCAGCCTACAGCCCCCGTGTTAACAGGTTAGAGCAGCCAAACAGCCCTTGTTAAAAGGTTAGAGCAGCCCACACGCCCCCGTGAACAGGTTAGAGCAGCCTCACCAGCCCGGTGTAACCGGTTAGAGCAGCCACACAGCCCCCGCGTTAAAGGTTAGAGCAACCTCACAGCCCTCGTGTTAACAGGTTAGAGCAGCCCACAGCCCCGCGTTAACAGGTTGAGCAGCCCACAGCCCCCCGGTTAACAGGTTAGAGCAGCACATCCGTCTCGGTTAACAGGTTAGAGCAGCCTCACAGCCCCCGCGTTAACAGGTTAGAGCAGCCTCACAGCCCCCGTGTTAACAGGTTAGAGCAGCCTCACAGCCCCGTGTTAACAGGTTAGAGCAGCCTCACAGCCCCCGCGTTAACAGGTTAGAGCAGCCACACAGCCCCCGTGTTAACAGGTTAGAGCAGCCTCACAGCCCCGCGTTAACAGGTTAGTTAGCACAACAGCCCCCGTGTTAACAGGTTTAGGCAGCCTCACAGCCCCGTGTTAACAGGTTAGAGCAGCCTCACAGCCCTCGTGTTAACAGGTTAGAGCAGCCACACAGCCCCCGCGTTAACAGGTTAGAGCAGCCTCACAGCCCCCGCGTTAACAGGTTAGAGCAGCCTCACAGCCCCCGTGTTAACAGGTTAGAGCAGCTCACAGCCCCCGCGTTAACAGGTTAGAGCAGCCTCACAGCCCCCGTGTTAACAGGTTAGAGCAGCCTCACAGCCCCCGCGTTAACAGGTTAGAGGCAGCTCACAGCCCCCGCGTTAACAGGTAGAGCAGCACACAGCCCGCGTTACAGGTTAGAGCAGCCTCACAGCCCCGCGTTAACAGGTTAGATTAGCCCACCAGCCCCCGTGTTAACAGGTTAGAGCAGCCTCACAGCCCCCGCGTTAACAGGTTAGAGCAGCCTCACAGCCCCCGTGTTAACAGGTTAGAGCAGCCTCACAGCCTGTATCAACAGCGCAGCTCAGGCATGGCTTGACTGCGGCTTAACCAGAAATTCTGCATGTCGCCCATTGTTTCTGCCTGACATGTGTGCTTCTCAGCAAAAATACACAGTGAAAATGATCTATTGTTAGTCGTAGTGATATTATAGCAGCAGTTTTATGTCTATAATTGTAGAATATGTTACAGATGTGAAAAACATCTAAATAGTAATTCTTAACTCAACACCTCCTGTTTCCGCCACACAAGGTTTTTTTTATATCCTGTATTTGATGGTCATTATAAAAGGCCAATTCAATGTAGACAGAGGGCCTGGCAGCAACGCTGTCTGTGTGGACACCACATTTGTTCAGTGAGGTAGCCGCCACACGCAGGTAGAGATATGCAGTGTAGCCCGGTCCTTAGAGTTGAAGTCAAAGTCACAAGGGAGGCCACCCTGTTGAGCCAGTGCACAAATTGTCATTTCACGGTCCACTGACCTGCTGTGTTTATACACACAATGGGTGCTTTCCCTGTCTGTGAGATTGATGTTTGTTCTTTGTGTCGGAGCAGATTGCCTTCCTGGGACTGACCACCGCAGAGAGGACGAGCCTGACGCTCCACCAGAGGAAACTCCGACAAACCGTCTCCCTCAGACAGAATCCATACAAGTGAGTTGATTTCAGTTATCAGTTAGTGTACTAATTTTGAATATTTGCGCACATTTTTTTGTGTTGCTTTTATCCACAGATCTGTGCGCTTTGAGTGGTCTAGAAAAGCGCAATATCAATGCAGTCCATTTGATCTGTAAAACAGAGTTTCTCTGGAAAGAATCACACAAAAGTCTGATTTTTAATCTAGGGTTTACCAGGGATGTTTCTTGGAAATAAATCATTCAGCATTTAAAAGCGTAAAAAATTACGTATCCACTAAAGACTAAATTAGACGACAAATCACCTAAGAGGGGGCAGCCCTACACATTTCAGTTCAGCTCTATAATGCCATGTGCGTTATTTCAGTCGGTAAACAATTTTAAATCAATAATTGACATCAGAGCAGTAATGTATTTAGTTAATGGCTGAGTTGTTATTATAATTCAGGGGGAGCCTTTTTATGCTTTTCAGTCAAGGTCTTGTGCCCTGTAGATAAGCCCTGATTTATTATTATTACTAAAGTGTCAAACAAGATATTTAGTCTCTGTGGAAATGAAATCAGGACTTAAATCATATTGAACATGTGTAAGCTGATGTTCTCGAGGTCTACAGAGAGAACTGTGACCGTGCAACTAGGTGTTCAAAATGCATGTTGAAATTTGCAGCTCATTTTTTCATGTTACAAATTTTTCTCAGCATATATCGGTACACGTCTGACAAAACACAAGGATGTAGTTTGAGATTACAGTAACATGAAACCAAGCTACTTTTCAGACAGTTTAAAATTTGATTCTGCGTTGAAAAAAAAAAAAAAATCTATTCGGTTTCAGTTCAGGAAGTTCAGGAACTTGCATGTGATTATTGCTTATGTGAAAAAGTGTGACCCAAAATGCATCTTTTTTAGTGTTGACTTAAAATCAGTTCCTGGGCTGTAACTGTGGTTGTGAATGAAGGTGCAGTGATGGTGAAATATAAAAGCCAAATCTTCTTATTAATACATTTTTGCAGAAATGTCTGTGAGGATTGGACAAAATTGAAAGTTCATCCAAGTGCTAGACCTGGTTGATTTAGCAAATCACAGAGAAGAAGAAAAAATGTATACACATTTCAAATTTCAAGTAGCATAATCAGGGGTAAAGTCCAGATTTTATTTTCATTAAAACATTCCTTGATACTCTCTCAGTATAGTCAGTTAAAAGTCAAAATACTAGATTTGTCGATCAAGGGGCTGTTTCAGGCAAGCAAACACAAAAACGCAATACAAAAAATATATTTTAGATAATGCTAGACATACAAAAGGTTTGATGGCAGTGGTAAATCCGTACCTGGCCATGTGAAAAAGTATTTCTCCATGGACTCTGACTGAACCCTCTCTCTGCAGTCTGGGCGTGGTGCGGAACCTGCTGTCCTTCTTCCAGATGCGGTGTTGTGGCCTCTTCAAACCGGCCATCATCGACTGGACGCAGCAGTTCCCCCCCGACCGCGACCAGCGCATGTTCGGACACACCGACCTGGTCTGACCTCCCCCCCCCCACCCGTCGCTCAGGGTCAACGGTCAGACTTTCACAGTGGTTCTGGACCAAAAGCACAAAGTGTATTTATTTATTTTTTTAACAGGTTGGCTCCTTGTGAAGCGAGACCACCATAACAGAAGTTTAGAAAACAACAAAACACAAAGGATTGTGTAGATATCGTTTGATATAGTTGCTCTTTGTACAGACTGCTGCTGCCTTATACTTGACCATTGTAAGTGACATGAAAATCACAAATGTGTTAATTTGGGTGAGGTTAACAAACCTCTAAAGGCCTAAATTGTAACTGAAGTTTTGAGATGTTTTTTTACGAACACGTCAAGCCTATTTTGTATCATCTATTGTGGAAGGAAAAAGGATCTTTGTACGAGTAAATTTGTACGTGTTAGTTTTACGACTTTTCTAAGAGTTGTATGTGTTTCATAACCAATGACCACTATAATATTTCAATAAAGCAATGTTGTGCCTGTCTCTTAACTGCCTCTGTGTGTATTCTCGGGCCTCTACATATGATGGGTTGGACAATATGATGGAAACACTGTCAGTAAATATCACTATGGTGAGGCTCATACATGTCATTAACGCTTTTATCCAAAGCGACTTTATTGCTATATATCAGGTTTATCATATTACGTGACCACCTCATGTTTCATGTTGTAAGAAGCCATTTCTCCACCTTTAAACATGACTGAGCCTCTGACATGGAAGATCAGTGTGAGAGAAGGGGACTTTCACAAGCAAGTTGCACACCTCTGGAGCAACTAGGGGTTAAGTGTCTTCCTCAGGGACACGTTGGTTGACATATCACAGTGGGAATCGAACCTGGATCTCCCACATCAAAGGGATGTGTCCGATCCACTGCCCCTCACCACACCTGTTCCACTCCTTGGTTCTTTGTAAAGACTCAGTTTGTACTGTTGTTAACCGACCGGGTCCTTTTTTTGTTTTCTTCATTCTTGCCTCGTTACACTATTAACGGGCCTGACGCTAACGGGACAAATGACTATGTAAAATGAACAGAGTGTGTTAAAGCAGCCACTGTGGTCAATGTCTAAAAGTTAAAACTCAAAGGAATAAAAGTAGTGTAATAAACGGAGTCCTCTTTAGGAAGGACTTTAACTCTGAAGGTTTTCCCCCGTGGTCTCATCTCTTCTAATTTAACAGCGTGAGATTACAACTTTAATATTAGTTTGACAAAAACATCTAATCCCATCCCGCTCTGCACCGCTGCTCACACATAATTGTTGACATTTGGGAAAAATTAACACTTCATGTTTGTTAATCACTTGTCTTGATTATTCTAATTAATTGTTGACCATAATTATTCATGAATGCAATTACGATTATATCAATAATTAACTTTAATGAGATGAGGAACTGCTAATTGCCTTACACACAGCGTGTGGTAACCAATAAATTCAAAGACAAATAAGCAGGGTTGGGTAGTAGTAATTCGTCAGTAAGTAGTAAACATCACAAATATAATATGTAACACAAATAAAACGATTATCTGAAATTATTCTTATGAGTATAGTTCTGATTTTTTCATGAACTGTAATTAAAAGCTCTGTTTCCTCTTTCCCTTTATTTATGAAAACAAAAACTGAATTCATGATACATCTTAGGGTAACAAAATGGTTTTTAATTTGTACTCATGAACCATAAGTATTATGCAACATTTTCAAGATTACAGTGAACGTAATAATTTGCCTGACTGTGCTGTTATTTCACCTGCCCAGGATTTTCAGAATCAGAATCAGAAATACTTTATTTTGATGCCCAATATGGCGTCGATCATGTATTACAAACATTTCAACATTACAAAAGGCCGAGTCTGCATTAGAACAGCTGCAGTGAGACAGTGAATGTGAGTTTAAAACTAGGACTGTTGTTTCTCCAACATGGCGGCGTTCCCCAGTCCAAATCCTTTTGGGCCAAAGTTTTTGGCGTAGCAAACTGAAGAGAAAATTAGAAAAAAAGAGTTACTGATGAACAGCATTTTCTGAATTAATTTTCAAACTGTGTTTTGTGTTGTGTGTGCACAGTATATATACAGTACCTTTACAGTAAAGCTCTCCATCCTTGTCGGTCACTGTGGTCGACTCCAGACTTTTACCACACAGGGCGCAGCGGAAACAGGTTTTATGCCAGGGCTACGCGCACGCACACACACACACACACACACACACACACACACACACACACACACACACACACACCAAAGAAAAATAATCTAATATAAACCTAGTTTTTAAACAGAACAGTCCAAAGCTTAAATTGCAGCCTAGGGCCCCCAATGTTAGTCTATAACTAATGAATTTCAGTTTCCTTCCGCTTTCTTAGTGTTGGAATTTTAAATTCAGTGGATTTGTGTTCTTGGGTTGGGCCCCTTACATGTCCACAGTTTATCAGATGGAAATCTAGCCTAAATTGTGGAGATATCCTGATCTGTTGTTGGTCGTTTGTTTTCAGGTCTTTTTTTGGTTTGTTTTTTGTGCAATTGGGGTCAAAATGTCTCAGTTAATGTTCTGGCTACAGTAATACATTACACAAAAACACTTGTCACATTGGTAGATAGTCTCATGCTGACTGTTATTCATCCCTGAGTTGACTGACTGAGCCAC
>NC_045733.1:29547599-29547668 GCF_008692095.1 Etheostoma spectabile | reverse complement strand
TGGCTACAAACTAACTTTTAGGTGTATGCCGCCACCTACTGCATCGGAGCATGCAACAACATGACCCTG
>NC_045733.1:29527158-29547589 GCF_008692095.1 Etheostoma spectabile | reverse complement strand
CCTTGCTTCTTCCGTTTTCAAAGTTTTTTTATGTCAGAAATATGGGTTTCTTTTAAACCAAATTGCCCCCAAACAACTTGCATGCATGGCCATGGCCATGGTGCATGCATGTACGATGTATGGAACCCATAAAACATATACGGTACTGTACGTCCATGCATTCATTTTCTTTGCAGGTAAGACTAATGTTTACCTCCATTGAATTTGAGTTGTTTTATTTTTTATCATGGCATTTGAAAAAAAAATGTTGAAATGGTTTCAAACAGCATCCTGACCTAACTTTGACATCAAACAGTATGTGATTATTATGTGATAGTCAAAATAATTCATATCTGCTTTTTTTTTTTTCAAACTCAACAATTAGGTATAATGTCATTTTATTAGGTTTATTGACCATACTTTTTTTTTTAAAAGCTTTGAAAAGCATAAAAAAGTCAGAAAAAGTTAATTGTTCTATTTCGACCGGGAAGGACAAGTTCATGGACGACGGTGAAGACAACGCAAGGGTTGAGTTCACATTCTTAGCGAGAGAGACAAATAATTAAATAAAAAAACTACCTACTCATATTCTCAGTGTTAATCTTGATCATGTACAAATTAAATAATGACCTTTTCATCTCAGTTGGATTTTCTCCTAATTCTAATAGTCCCTTGATACACCATCCCCTTCCTCTTTCTACCACTTTGTCTTTAAATCTTTCCATTTCTACATCAAACTTTTGTTGCGAGTCTTTGCAGCTGCCTGCAATCAGCACTCACCCAATCAGCTCGTCAGCCTGTGGGAGTATATCAGACCCTCCTCTCCCTCCCTCTTTGTCCATAGGATTACTTTGCCGCCTGCCTGCAACTACACAAAGTAAGTGTAGTTTCTGCACTTGGGTCCTCATTCTCTGCCACTGTTACACCAAATGTAATTTCTCCTTGAGGATCAATAAAGTATCTATTTTTGTTTGGGCTTTAGGAACTCCTTGGTAGCGTCATTGAGAACATTACTAAAACACTTCTAACCCTTGTGTTGTCATGCCATTATCCATTAACTTGTCCTTCCAGGTCAAAATTTAAAATTAACATTTTTTTTTTGTGATTGTCCTTTCGCTTTTTCTTATCCATTTGTCACTTTTTCCATCTTTTTGGCACTTTTTTTTTATAACCTGAGCTGATTTATTAATGGGTTTTACACTTATTCTTGGGATTCATGGTCAACAGACCTCTTTCACATCAAATTATACATAAGTTTTTAGTTAAAAAAGGCAGAAATTATTAATTATTTTGACTAATGGTTAAGCTCTGAGGATTTTTAGTGGATCACAGATGGGTAGTTAAAAAAAGTTAAAAAGGAAAAAAAAGAATTCAAATGTTGTAAGATTAAGCAATCCTTAATTTACCTGAAGAACATTGTATGGAATCATCCATGTTATTTTTGGGCAATTTGGTTGAAAGAAATCCATATTTCTGATATAAAACACGTTGAAACGGGTCAATTTGACCCAAGGACAACGCAAGGGTTAAATAAGCGTGTTGAAAATTCTTTAGATCTAAGAGGTCTGAATTCAGAGTGCTGTCCGTCTGCTGGTGCAACAGGAAAGCAACAACATTACACTAAGGAATGTGTTCAGAGGTTTTAAAATAAAAGCCAGAGACTTAAAGACCCTGAACGACTACAGAGGGGTTTTCAGTTCAGCTGGCTGATTGCCCCAACTGTTTGGGTGTGTACAGACTGATTGATTGATATCTTCCTGAGTCTCTTTATGGCTTTGTTGCTCCTGTAAGGGTGGGACAAATGACAGCTTTATCATTCTCATTGGTCGACAGTATTTTTGATCTACTAAATTCCCTTCCGAGCCACTTTCAACCTGAGCAGAGTCTAGTCAGCCAGAATAACTAACATCCCGTGTGTGGGTGTCCAGAGGCTTGTTGTAGTGCTTCTTACCTTCCCCGCTCCCATCACCTTCTCTGCTGCGTAGACGGCTTTGGAGCAGCGAGGGCAGCGGTCTGAACATCCAAACTTCTGGGAAGGTTTACTGTCAGTGGAGTTTGAAGAAGCTGGTTGTGGTTTGGAGCTAGAAACAAAAAGACACAGTGTGATGACACCTCTTGGTCACTAGTGTTTGACTTTAACAAAAAAATACATTTATTATTTGGGGCATTTAGGCCTTTTATTTCTGTAGGACAGCTGAAGACATGAAATAGGAGAAAGAAGGGAAATGATATGCAGCATATGGCCGCAGGGTATATATTTATGTACAGTACATTTCCATGTGTGCGGTTTGTATTGTGTAGTCCACGCTTCAGCCTGAAACATGCCTGTGAAAGTCCCCTTCTCTCAGTGATCCTCCATGTCAGAGGCTCAGTCATGTTTAAAGGTGGACAACATAAAACATGTGGTGGTCCCATGTAATGTGGTATCTGGAGACTGTAACTTTTAAATAAGTTAAGTAACTTCTTTTTTTTTTTTTATCGATTTATTAACTTTTCTGCATCGTGCATCAAATTGTTCTGGAATCGTAATGCATCTAAGAATTATTCTACCCCTAATTTTTAAATACATATTGCTGTGTTTTGAATCTGCTAATGACCAACATGCTTTTATGTATTCACTATCTTTGACCATTTACAATTTTGTACCCCCCCCCCCCGTATTTCCGAGTGGAAATCCCTCTGAAAGGCATCATGGGACACTAAATCTATATTTACACCATGATGTGTATTGTTTTGTTTTTCTTTTTAATGTAGAAGGTAAAAAAGAAAAAATTAAAGTTATAGATGTGTTTCTGTATTCAGAAATTATTCCTGATCATACTTGGAAAAGGTGAAATTAACCAGTTTGAATGCCAACAATTAAAGGTTCAATTCACCCAAATCCCCAAAAGTGAAGGGGGCTAATGAAGGGGAAATTCTACAGGTTCAACTTAAATTCTCTGCTCATAAAACAACCTATGTGGTTCAATACCACACTAGGGAAATGTAAGAAAATATTACATGTTGACATAAGTGATTTGGGTGAACACATACTCTTGAGGCTGCAGGCCAACATCTCCCGGAGGGTCAGAGCTCAGAGCTCCAGCTCCTTGCCCGTATCCGTAGCCTTTTGGCCCATATTTCTTGCCATAACAGGACTTGCAGTAAATCTCAGACTCGTGCGCTGCGACTGTGGTGCTGTCCAGCCCTTTTCTGCAGCTCACTGTGTGAAATAAACAAATGTTTTACACGTTTGAACCAGTTTTCTGGCTGAGAGACATCGTGGTTACATTTTTTTCCCCAGACTGGGGAGTGTCATGGTGGAGTATCGGCGGTTAAATAAAGCTCCCAACTTTGCCAGTTTTATCAGTCAACAGTGGAATTACACATAGTCAGATGTCCTGTGTTTCTATTTGTAGGAAGCGAGGGGAGTGTGAGCTGGATGTCTGAGAAAAGATGAACACTTAGCGGATGGTTGAGGTAATGGCAGCGGCCTTTCAGAGCCCCCACTGGAACAATTCAGCACTCAGCAGTCACACGGACTCCCGTCCAACCAGCTGCTGAGTGTTTGTGATTGTGCAGAGAACCTACATGAGGTGTCCCTGGAGATCTGGTTATAAGAATTCAGAAGAAGAGGAGTGGAAACTCAGCTGGCCAGTCAAAGCCAGAGAGCGGCCATTAAACTACCAGAACACATCATATGAGAAAAGGCCTTTTTTTTTTTATAGAGAGCAAGTGATCTAAACAGTTGTTGAACTGTAATGAAACTGTGCTGTTTAGCAGAAGCATTGCAATCATTTGAAAATACTCATCCTAGACATGCAGATCAGCACTGTGTCAAATTTGTTAGTCATAAATCTGTAATAAACGTGTTTTTGTTAGGCACCTATTCAAATTTTGAAAGTTTAGTGTATGAGGGTTTAGACCAAAGGTGACCAAATTCTTTCAGATGAAGGGCCAAAATGTATCTGGATGGAAGGTCCATGGGCCAAAAATAAATGTTGATGTTGAAGAATACTGCAATTCTTGCCATTTGGCGAAGGCAAAACGTATGTCTGTAATTTACATGGGAAGTCTATCAGCACTGTGCTTTACATTGCTGTTAAACTCAGATTATGTACTTTTTAACTGAACAAAATGTATGTTTTGTAGTCATTACTGTGAGGATAAGGGTAGAATAAGCATGAGCATGTCGAATCCGTGGCGGGCCAAAACATATAGAGCACATATAGAGGGTCCCAAATTGGGTGGCCTTGGCTTAGACCATTAGTATATGATGCTCAAATATGTCTCATAAGTTTTAAGCAATTAGCAAATGTTGGGTGGGAGAGATTGCTGAGAGAACATGCTCAGTGCTGGCTGGAATATGAAAAGAAAAGAGCATCAGTAGGAGGTGTACACGAAGTGACACAAGTATGTAGATGGTGAGAGTTAAGAAAGAGAGGGAGGCGAGAAAGATCGGAAGAACGCAAGAAACCCAAATACAGAGGGGAAAAAAGTAAGGAAGAATAAAAAAGGTAAGGATACAATTTAGGAAAGTGATAAACAGGGCGGATAGGGGCAAATGAGACATAGAGGAATGCTGTTGAACAGCTCTATGTTCTGCTGGTCCACGATGACACTCCTTCTGCCGGAGAAGAAAAGAAAGAAGAGGTTCGCTTACTGCAGATGAAGCATGTCTTATGGAAGCTCCTCCCGTTGCACTGGATCTCCTCTGCATGATACGCGGTCTTCTCACAGGCAGCACACTTGGCACCTCCTCCCCAGTTTGGCATCTAAGAAAGAAAAAAAGAACGTACTGCTTACTGACTCTGTCAAATGTTGAAAATGATCTACTATCTAAACTATTTTCATTAACAATACCTCAATTATTACTTATTACTTAAATAATCATTTGATGTAGGGAAATATAAATAGTGATATAGTCAAAATTTCACAGAATGCAATGTTTGTCTGACCCACTGGCCAAAAGTCAAAGTAATCTGTTTACGATGATAAAAAAAACAGCAAATTGAAGTTAAACTTCAATCTAAACAGTGAATTTAGATTTCTCTGAATTGTAAGAACTTACTCTATAACATTGGTTGATGTCTTGACCTAATATCAATAATAACGTATACTTTATTAATCCCACAAGGAGAAATTACCTGTTGTAACAACTCAAACAGCGTTGATCATACTTCCTAATCAGTTTTGATGGTTTTCTTCTGACTTTCACTCATATTTGACACAAACTGTCTCTATATTTGTGTCACTTAGTCTCCTCCTCCTCCTCCTCCTCCTCCTCCTCCTCCTCCTCCTGCTGCTGCTCTTTTCTTTTCCCAGTCCAGCCAGCACTGACCCCCCAACATTTGCTTATTGCCACGTCTGGAGATGTGGCGGGCAGTGCTGCCCTGCCTGGCCTTCTGTCTGACATTCCACTTTCTGCTCATATCAGAGGCTGCCCACCACCTCACAGGACTGGAATGTGATATTCCAGGAGCAGAGGCTTTACTGAGACATCCACCCATCAAACACTACTGGAAATATCTCATTTTCCTTAAAACAAATCAGAAATCTCACAAGGAACTGACTCCTGATATTTAGGTCCATGGCAAAACAAAGATTCCGCTAAAATACATGTACTTTAATCTATAAAATGAAATCAAGTGATCCAATCCAACTTAATTTATGAAGCACATTTAAAACAACCAGGTTGACCAAAGTGCTGGACGCTGATGACTTAGGACAGATTATAAACAGTAACAAACCGAAAAGGAAAATGCAGAATCCAACTCTCAAGCAGGTTTAAAAGGCCAATGAATAAAAATGAAAAAATTCAAAACAAATTGTGATTTTAAAAATGTGAAGGCTGGGGGCCAATCTGACATGCAGAGGCAATTCATTCCACAGCCTTGGGGCCACGACTGAGAATGATCTTCCTTATTTTTGAGCCGCGTTCTAGAGACAACAAGGAGTAGCCGGTCAGACGACCTTAACGACCTCAGAGGAGCTACGGCTTCAATACCAAGAAGTTTAAAAATTAACAATGTTAAAATGTATTCTAAAGCAAACCGGTAGCCAATGTAGGGAGGCAAGAGCAGGTGTAATGCGGTTTTGTTTAAGTAATTGTATATAAACCACATTGCCCCAGTTGTAATATATATTGGTGGATGTAATTAACTACATTTACTCATGTACGTTTTTTTAAGTAAAAATTATGGGTACTTGTACTTTACAAGTCTTTTCTTCTCATGCCACTTTCTACTTCTACTCTGCTACATTTCAGAGAAATATCATAATTTTGACTCCGCTATATTAATCTGACAGCTTTAGTTACTTTACACATTAAAATTTTTGCACACAAAACACATGTAGTTTATAAAATACATTTTATTATAAATTAAATTCAAAGTCCAACTGGATGATCAGCCCATTAAACACAGAACTGTTGTGATTGTTTCCGGTTTGTAAAATGTGAGGATTTTTCTGCATTGCGTACTTACACTTTTATACTTACTATTTTTAATACTTGAAGTACATTTTCCTGATGGTACTTACATCCTTTTACTTAAGTAACATTTTCAATGCAGGACTTTTACATGGAACAGTATTTTTTACAGTGTGGTATTAGCACTTTTACTTAAGTAAAGGATCTGAATACTTCTTCCACCACTAGTAACATACCTCTCAACCACGAACAGGAAGCTTTACTACGAACAGAAAGGAGTACTTACCTTGAATTCAAGCCTGTGCGCTTCGGTCGGGACGTGGCAGTGGACGCTCCCCGGTTGGCTTAAATACCACCCATCTCGCCATCACCACAGTCCACCGGTGACGCTTCAATGAAAGTATTCCTCTTAAAATAACTTGTGACAGAGTGGAGCCCCCTGACCCTTCATCACAGGCTGAAAGAGGCATGAACATCAACCAGTCAAACCTTTTGTTCTGGACTCGGTCACAGGAAACTAAAAACAAAACTCTGACAGCTGCATGCTGGGAGCCATCCGCATGGTATGTTATGGGATTATGTACATACATGATGGGAACTCAAAGCATGTAACTGACAACTGCACATCTGAATGTGCACACTTTCTTTTAGCAAAGTTAGTGATCCTGTGATGCTCATTAGACACCAGAAAGGAAAATGGTTAAAAGAAAAATGTAGAGAAAACTAAAGGCTAAACATTTATTAGATCTTTACAACTAGAGATGGTCCGATACTATTTTTTTGCTTCCCGATACCGATTCTGACACCTGAACTTGCGTATTGGCTGATACCGAGTACTGATCCGATACTAGTGTGTCATATATTTTATTATGTTTTAACAACTGTATACTACTATCCCTGTATGGATGTGATTTGTTGTCGGTCTGGCTCAGGTTAAATTCTTTGTGAAACATGAACAAACACAAACAGTGAACGCCACAGAAATGTATCATCCATTTTGACAGTCAGTCATAATGAGAAAAAGAACATAAATAAACTACTGTAACATAGATTTTAGGCCTTTATTCCGTGGTATCTGATCGGTGCATAAACTCCAGTACTTCCTGATACCGAGACCAGCGTTTTAGGCAGTATCGGAGGCAATACCAAAACTGGTTTTGGAACATATCTACTTACAACTAGTGGGGCAAATGTTAAAGTTTGGCCTATGGGTGTTCCCAGAAGAACAGTGAAGTGGGATTATGTGACACGTAAAGGGATGATACTTTGCTGATTTTAATCCAGCTCTGTGTCATCTTTGTGTGGGCAGTGTGTTTAAATGAACGGTGTTTGGCTTCCCTCCATGGAACCAGTGCCGGAGCTTGGTCTACCGAGACCTGCTGGATGACTCAAAACGATACCTGGCAGATTTTGGCAGATAAACTGGAACCCCTGTGTGCTGCATCCATGGAGGGAAGCCACTCACCGTTCATCTGCACACACTGACATGACACAGAGCTGGATTTATTTAATTTTTAGATTATTTTTGATAGGACAGCAGAAGACATGAAAGGGTAAAGAAAGGGGGGAATGACAAGCAGCAAAGGGCCACAGATCGAAGTTGGACCCGCTGCAACGAGGAGTAAACCTCTATACATGGGTACCCGCTCTACCAACTGGGCTATCCGGGCGCCCACAGAGCTGGATTTAAATCAGCTAAATACGCCTTCACATAGAAACCACATGGGATTCATGAAATGTTCGTATCACTCCACGAGCTTGTCTGTGGCTCAGTGGTAGAGCGGTTGCTTCCCAATTGGAAGGTTGTGGGTTCAATCCCTGGTCCTGGAGTCCCATGTTGAAGTGTCCTTGGGCAAGACACTGAACCCCAAGTTGCACCCCATGCTTTGAATAGTTAAGACTTGAAAAGCACTATATAAATACAGCTAATCATTAAGAGATAATTGGTCAAGGATTCATTTTAGAGGGTAACATAACTTGTTTATATAAATGCTTCACAGGGTACCATTTTAAACCTGCAATAAGATTTTTTTTGGCCACTTGTGGGCAGTGGAAACATTTTAATAAACATTGATTTCATCAAATCACCTTTTAAATTGCTAATTGTTAGTAAACTGTTTACACTTCCAGCAGGTTCTTAGTACATTTATAGGTTCTGACGGACCACGGCCATAGGACTAAAATCATTACTTGATTAGATTTGTCTTCCATTTTGATAATTAATCATCACTTATCACTTATAAGGAAACATTGTATTTGCTTGTACGTTTTTTATTTATTTATTTTTAAATATGAACATTTTTTATATGATTTGTAAATTGAGCATCTTTGGGTTTTGAATTGCTGGTTAGTCAAAATAGTCAATTTAAAGACATCATCTTGACCACTGGGAATTTGAGATGACAATTTTTCACAATTTTCAAAATTGGTCTATTTTATAGACCAAACAAGAGTAAAATAAACAGATGAATCTATAATGAAAATACTCAGTACTAATGACAGTCCAATAGTTGTAGAGTAGACCAAAACACAGACTTGACTTCACATGATGTTCATAGAAAAATGTATTAATATTCAATTAACATTTTACATTTAGCAAGCCACCAAAAAAACAAAGGTCATTTCCTTATAAATTAAACAAAATGTCTGATTAGTCTTAGATTTAAAACATACACTCATCACATACACTCAACAAATCCATTTTTAAAAGGGGGTTTGTATACATATGTGCAAAAGTGGTCTCATAGGGTTTAACTTGGAGACAAAATGATCAACCAATCAAACTTAAGTCAAAAACGTCCATCTGACTTAAGTGTGTTGCCCTTTTACAGCATTGATATTATTTTTAACTACTCTCAGTAATGTAAAGAAAAGAAATCAGTGTTCAAATTACCAACATGTGCAGAAATAACTGAAATAAACAATTAAAATAATAAAATTACACTATTAAATTATGCAAATTGAGTCTTGGGAAAAACAGCATCACAATGTGCCAGTAAATAGAGTTCATGAGTATCTGGTAAACTTGAAATCTCTCCACTGGGCCAGAGCCGAAGACCGCATGGCAGCTAATCCTAGAGCTGGCTCTGATAAGAATGAAGGCAGTCAGGCCGCTGTGAATGGCTCACAGGTAATAATGTAAAATGTTAACCAGACACCAAATAAAAAGACAGCCATCAACACCCATACATCCACACACACATTATGTACACAGCCATCAGAGGGTTTCCTGCAGAGATATCAGGAGTCCTCAGTGGCGACGTCCAGCTTCCTCTGAGGAATGTAAACAGTTTTAGGGGCCAGGTGTGCACCGGTGTTTACCATGGCCGCCAGAGGGGAGAGGGGGCCCGGCGTGTGAAAAAAGCTGTGCTGGGGGAGCCCTGTCCCTTTGGGGGTGGTCATCAGAGGCTGGACAACAGAAAATCTTCAATTAGTCTTCTAATCTTAAAAAAGCGAGTTTAACCAGATCACAAGCGACTCATCTTAACAAAAAGATTTTTTGCTGGAAAATTCACAAGTAAGGAGTATTTTGACAGTTTGCAGATTATCTGCATCAGCGTTTTATTTGGCTGGTAACGGATCATGTTGACTTGTCAAAAATTGCGCTACTTTGGCTCCGCTACAGTTCTGTGTCTGTCCCTGTGCTTCAATTTCACTTACCACTGAGTCCTGCCCACAACACTATCTGACTGACTATCTTTTACTGTGTGTTATCTCAAAAGTGTCTAATTTATTAAATAATCCCTAATCCACAGACAGACCTCACTGCTAACCGTTTTTATTGGAACTACTTGTAAAAACTGCTGAAAGCGAGGCCTTAAGTTTCTTGATAAAGAAATCTCAAATCTCAGCACTTAAAACCAAAACTATCTCTAGGGCTAACTACTCCTAATTTTTCTGTTGTGGTTTGTGTAATTTGCTGGATTGGTTCACAGGCTAAATGTGGGAAATGTCAGAATTACTGACATTTTATAGCGGATAAATGACCAAAATATATTAATATGGTTGTACAACATCAATCACCCATCAGTTACTTCATCATGTGTGATCAGGATTTATGACTGATCTGTGTAGTAAAATGTCATGACTTCTTCGCTCAACTAAT
This sequence comes from Etheostoma spectabile, assembly GCF_008692095.1. Lineage (NCBI taxonomy): Eukaryota > Metazoa > Chordata > Actinopteri > Perciformes > Percidae > Etheostoma > Etheostoma spectabile. The sequence continues at coordinate 29,537,096 of NC_045733.1, read as the reverse complement.
TCAATCAACTACACAGTACTTTAGTGAATTATTATTGCACTTCCATAAAGTTGGGACACATGGGCAGAGACAGATTTAATGCACACTTATTACTGTCATTACTTCTCAGATTTGACAAAGCTCCTTCAGAGCCACAGACTATACCAAACTGTTTTCACAGGGTGGAAGCGCCCTGTTCATTTTAAAAAGCAAAAGTCAGTGATGTTACTATCGAAACAGAAGGTTGTTGTTTTTATTTACCTGTTGTAGACTGAGCAGGGTCATTGGTTGCCCTGATATAGACTGCTGGAGAGGCACAGGGGACCCAGGTTTAATGAAAACCATGCCTCTCTGCTGCAGAGCCAGCGGGCTGGGCATAGTGTTGACACACTCTGGAGTCTGGGGGGTAGCGAAGGCGTTTCCTGGGCTGGAGCCTGAGATCAGACCCAGGTTCTGCAGGGTGAAGTTGAGGATGGCCGGACTGGGGCTGTGGAGGCGGTGGTCTTGCTGGGTGTTGTATGGCGAGGAGGCAGTAGCAGCGGGTTTGTGAAGACGAAGGCCGGTGGGTGTAATCTCCTGGGCTAGGACAGGCCTGGAGCCTGTTGGCAACAACACCAAACGTGTATAGACCCTTACTCTAATCTACAGTTATTAGCAAATTCATTTTGCGCCATTAAAAAAAAACACAAATCAAGAATAATGAGACAAATCTAACAAATGTGCTAATGGTAACAAGAAAAATCATTGTCCTTTTAAAGATATGACCGATGATAGATTAGTTAAACTACAGAAAATGAATGATGTATTAATTAAAAGGTGCTCTAAGCGATGTCACGCGTGTTTTAAGCTACATTTGTTACCACATACAGCAAACATCTCACTATCCGCAAGCTGCCTGTCCCTGCTTGTACAGTGTCAGAACACACTGTAAAAATGTGGTCTCTGTAGACAGCCCAGGGTCTACAAACGGGGGGGGTTTAAGTCCTCTACCAAGAAAGAAATGTCAAACAATCTGGTTCCAGATTGAATGTGAGGTTATGCAATAACTAATCAATTGATTAAAAAACAATTTATAGCTAAACCTATAATTAAAATGACTACTTGCAGCGCTAATCTGAAAACCTAGGTGTGCCCTGAGACATTAAATTAACATTTTATGACGTATTTACCTGCAGTTGGTGTTTGGTAGATGTTGTAAGTGGGAGTTGCAGCGTTGTTGCTTTCTCTCCCTGAACCTTGACTTTCCCTGTAGCTGATGAGGGACTGCTGGGAGATTGGGATCAGGTATCCGGCCGGTACTAAAGTCTGGACAGGCTAAAAAAAAAAAAACAATTTTCACACATTCTGCTATTGAATTGACAAATATAACAAGGTATCAAAAGTCTCTGGTGTTAAATGAAGCCCAGTAAGCACTGTGTTTGTGCATTTACCTCGGTGTGGACGGGTACGACTCTAACTGGTGTTAAGCCAGCCTCGCTGTCGGACGCCGCCGTCTTGTCCTCTCTGTCCAGAAAGGTCTCCAAGCTCTGCTCTAGTGTCTGGTTGGCTACTGCACCGCCGGGAGTGTTGACAAACTCCGGGTCCAGGTGGAGGGCGCGAGGCGAGGGCCGGCTTGAGAGCTGACAACCGCGACGGGCCTTCAGACGGGCCTGCAGGATCTCACACAGTTTTGGAGAGGTGTCCTACAAAAAGGCCAATGGGAAGGAGGAGACAGAGAAGGTGGGGAACACTGTATGTCAGAAATAAAGAACGTAAGCAAGTATTTTTTGTATTTTATAACAACCATTTTATAGATTTAAAACCACATGCCCTTTGAATTTATTTTGATTATATAGTACTTTTTTTTATAAGAACAGTCACTTGCAACATTCCTTAAATCACCCGTAATGTTATATAATTATAACATGTAGATGTAAATTCTCAAATATATATATATTTTTTACCTTAAAGTTGGGGTCGGTCCTCTTGGCTTTGGCGGGGCTGCTCTCTAAGGCCGACTCTGAACGCAACCGTTTGAGAGCCAAGGGGCTGACGTCTGACGCCCTGAGGGCCGGCAGGCTCCCAGCTGCATCCTGGCCCGTCGGGCTCTGCCCAGTCCGGTCCTCAAAGGTCATAGAGCGCACAGCGAGGCTGGTCGGCTGCGGCCTGACCAGAGGGTTTGGTCTGGGGGAAGAAGGGTGCAAATACACGGCGTAGGGCCCGCTCCCCCGGTGCTGAGGTAACAGGACCGGGATCAGGGATGAATACTGTGCAGGGATGAAGGTAACAGAGCCCGCGGGCAGGCCCGCCAGTGGCGTGTTGGGGGTGAGGTGGATAGTAGTGTTGGCTCTAGGCTCCTGGGTTGGAGTTAGTAACGGTACATGTGGCGGCTCCATAGAAACAGAGGAGATTTGCTCAAGCTTCACAGCAGCAGTGTCGGCCTCAGCAGCAGCAGGCTTAAGGTCCTCGGCTCCGGTCCTGGAACAGAAGCAGGACTCTCATTTAACACAGCTGTAGATCTACAATTACCTTATTATAAAATGTCAGAATTATATTAATAATGCATGCATATGTTGCTCCCTCTCAATTTTAGGTTGTGGGCATGCTTGTTTGTTAGATAAATTGATCAACATTTTGATTGATATCATTAAACCGTGTATGCAAGAACACTTAAGTCAGTGTAAATTACGTTACATCAGACACAGACTGCTGTGCTACGTTTCCACTTTCCAGCGTCGCGGCTTTGAACCCCAACATTATTTGGGACTTATACTTGAGGCTAACTTAATTAGCTTTAGCCTGGCTGGTAGCAACTTTCTGCGGTAAAAAATGACCTGGAGACGTCGTGATAACATAGGGCTGGGCGATACGGAGAAAATCAAATGTCACAATATTTTTGACCTAACGATACCACAACAATATTGTAGTGTAGACTATTGGTGCGTTCACAAAATATTTACACAATGAGAATCTAAGACGATAATTTAGTCTTATATAGAGCCCGACCAATATATTGGCGAGCTGATATTATGCATTTCGCAATCTATCGGTATAGGCATTTATAATGCCCAATTAAAATATATATATATATATAAATTAATTAATCAGAATTATTTATAATGACAAATGAATGATTCTGATAAATAAATATATAAAAAGGAAAAAAGGACTGTCAACCATGTAATGAGCGTTGGCGTTGCATAGTCTGTCCACCAGAGGACGCTCTGTAGCGTCCCTGCTGGCAACACTCTTTTTGCTTTTGTTAACGTGTTTTTGTTCAAAGGACTTTAAGTTTCATTTCTTAAGTTTGTATTTTTAATTTTTTTTTTTATACATTTTTTAGAACTTTAATATATTTTGATCCTCTGTTTTGTTGTGACAATAAAACACATATTATTTTAGTGAGAACTCATAAATGACTACAAATAACTAATGTAAGGGAAATCTGTTTTGTAACGTGTTTCCGGGTTTTAAAAAATATATATCGGCAGATATATCGTATTTTTAAATAAATCAAATATTCGTATCGTATTGGCCTTAAAAATCCTTTGTCAGGCTCTAGTCTCGTATCACGATATCAATATAATATCGATATATTGCCCAGCTCTATGATAACGAAACTAAATATTGTGCTGCCCTATTTGTTCCGCACCAGATTTCATTTAAAGAACCACAAACAGTTTAGGCTGAACGGTCTGAATGGAACCAAACTTACCCCGACTCCTGGTCAAGCTCAATCTGACAAATAGCAGCAAGTTGGGCCATTTTGTTTGGGAAGTCCGTGTTTGATGAATCGCCTGAAACACAAGAGGAAAAGATTGTGTCATCAAACCATTCGTGAACATACGCCAAAATAGTAAACCTTGTCTGAAAAAACTTTTTCTGTACTCACTGAGGGCACTTCTGACAGGACTGCTGGGGGCAGAGTTGATCTTTCGGCGGTCGTCATGAATGCTCTTGGCCAGCTTTATGAGGGAGGGGTGTCGGGTGAACCTGCGTTTTGCCCCAGATGCTGGAAATAGGTTTTTGGCGCAGTTGTCCACAGATGCACGGGACTCTAGTACACTTTTCTTGTAGGATAAATATTCAGACGTGGAGCGCTCCAAGTCTGAAACAAGAGTAATCTTTAGTCTGTGTCTTACTAGTGAGTTTTTACAGCAGCACTAGAATCATTGCTCAATAGAAACTGAATGTCCTGAAATATATTTAAACTTCTATAGTAGTATACACATAAGACATGAATATAAATGTGACGCTAGGCCCAAAATTCTCTCTAATTGTGAACCAAAATATAATTAATATTAAGTGAATGGGAAGAGGTCTGGCAATACCTTTGACTTGTGGGAATTCTTTGGGGCCAACCCATTCAAAGGCAGGTTTCCTCCCCCTCTCTTCTGTCACGTGGACTTTCTCGATGAGCTTCAGGCTCCGCAGCACATTAGCTATATCATACAGCCGGCGCACCTTGGCTGCAAACACATGAAACCAACATTATCTACTTACGATGAGAAAAAGATGTATGGGAAGCATAAATGCACATACAAGTATACTTGTGTTATTCAGGTAAATGTATTTTGTATAGACCTTTTTTTTTAAAGATTGAAGACTAATTACAAATGTATTGATGTCTTTAAAGATCAGTTGCAACAAACTTCCGGCGTGTTCGTCTACAGGCCTACACGTTGTACTGACTTATCGATATATGTCCAAGCGGAATGTGAAAAACGTAACACGGCCCTGGCACTGAAGAAATAGCATTAAGCAGATAGTTCTTCAAGATGAGATCTAAAATCATATACCAGCATCATTTTTATTTTGACAGGGAAACGAACTGTATCTTCCAGACTCTGTACTCACTCTTGAACTTGTTCTTGTCTTGATCTGCAGCCTGGTCCTCTCCAATCAGGATCTTGGCAGCCACGTCTAGACTGACCACGCGCGGAGTAGACACCAGGAACAGCATGACAAACTTCTGGCTCATCACCCTCAGAGATTTGTCCTTCCGACTGTTAACAGAGGCTGCACAGGACAAACAGAATGTTTAAAAAAAAAAATCTGATTATTGCGTCACAAAACCAAGATATGAACATTTTCCGCACTGTTTAAATTTTCTCTTATTAGAAACGTTTCTTCATTTTCAAAGATATTCAATGCCTGCGGAAGCCCAGGAATAACCAAAAATTAAGCCATTCTGAATGCTGAAGTAGATCAGAGGCCTGTACTACGAAGCAAGATTTGGCGTTAACGAGGTAACAGGTAATAGACAACCCCATTAACATTCCCTGAGGGGAATCTTTATGAAAGCTTTAGATTTTAAGTGGAGGGAATTACCTATAGGCTATTTGGGTTTGACGATGATAAAAGTACTGATCAGTTAAAAGGAGTCTGGTGGGTTTGGTGCTGGTGATTTCGCCCTTAAATCAATAAGTATAAAAACATTTAAATGTTGGCTGAGTGAGTTTAGCCTACGGGCCTACGTATAGGCTATTTGTCGGTTTATTGAACCGTGTGTTGCCAATTCGCACATCTGTTTGAATTATGTTTTTATATTTTTTTATTTGCTCTCACGATTGCTTAGCACTGCCAGGGTTGCAACTGAAATACAATCTCTAATAATAATCTCTCCATTTGTGCATGACTAGGTCCTGTGTGTGTGTGTGTGTGTGTGTTTCAGGCCTGTGTGTAGTGATCACTAACAAAACAGAGTGTAAATTGTAATTTCCCAACTGAAGATCAATAAACAGTGTAAATTATTATTAATAGGCTAACGCACAAGTGTAATTATGGTCAGATCTTGTGCCTGACTGATGGGGACGTGATATTGATAAGTGGCGTGATTTACGCGTTTACAACGTTGGCTTTTATTTGCCAGCTTTCCTTCCTGTATTAGGAAGCAGCGAGTGTCTCCTGTAAGTAGTTAGTTTTTCCTGTAAAACAGTGTCTGTGTTCTTCATATTTATGTGGTATTATAGTTTGCTCTTCTTATGTAAAATATGTGGCTCTGGTAGATATTTTTGATTGGTCATGCTGTGAGAACAATGCCTCTTTTATGTGAACGCGCGTGTCGCTGGATTGGGAAACCCCTGGTTGATTGAACTAGTAACTAGCAACCACCGTCGTGACACAGCTTATGCGGGACTGCAGTTGTTAGGGTTAGTGAAGCCGGGTAACTGAGAGAAAACCAGGGCATGTTGATCTGGATTTGTAGTACAGGCTTCAACTTCTGCTATATATAAACAGTTAGAGGATCACAGACACACGGACACACACACCTGCTTTGAACTCTACTCCTGGAAGCTCCACAAAGAAAAGTTCCTTCTGTCCTTGATCCCCGTTCTCCAGCTCCACCACCTCCTCGTTCTCCTTCTCCTCCCCGTCAAAGTCAAACTCCTTGTCGACGAGGCGCTGCCGGATGTGCAGCATCTGCTGGCCGTACCTGTGCTCCTCGCCCACCTGCTTCAAAATGGCCAGAGTGTGTGCCAGTTTGGTCCGCCCGTGCCATGTGTAGCGGTTCTTGGCTGAGCGGCTCACCATGTGCAGACTCTCCAGCACGTTCATGATGTCGTAGATGCGCCGGCGTTCTACGCCTGTGCAGACAGAAAGAAAACAAAGGCCCAAGTTAATAACGGAACTAAATATCACAAATGGTAAAAGAAGTCCGCAAAAAATGAAATGATTTTGGTACATTAAAATTGTTTTTTTACTTTAGGAAAAACTAAATTCAAACCAACTTCTAGTAAAGTTGATACATGATTCTATAAATGAGAATAGCCTCAAATGTACAATCAATGTGAAAAATGAGCTTTGGTGGAGGGTTGTTTAATTTTTTTTTTTCAAATTGAAATGTAAGTAACACATTAACATTTGACACACCGATTATTTGTATTATCAGTTACTGCAGTTATTACATTGCGATCATTATCATGATAATGATTATCACGACACAAAATAAAGATTTTGCCATATCTACAAATAACTGTATGTAACAGTTATTTGTGACATTGTATGTGACAGTCTAACTTCTAATGGACATTGTATTAATTGAATGAGAAACCTGAAACACAGTTTACAGAGCAAAGAGTAACCATTAGCTGCTGCCCTAACATCTGACATTGACTGTGATCAAAACAAATGGATTTTGTAAAAACAGAGTTTGTTAAAAAGAGGCAACAAATGGTTGATAAAGAAGACATACTGAGCTCAGTGGCCACATCATCCAGACAGATGTCGTTGTTGAGGGCAGGGTTTGGGCAATCTGGGTAGCGGGCGAGGAATTTATGACAGAGCAAACCCAGACTCTTCTCTTTCCTGCTGATCATTTTCTCTGATTCTTCGCCATTTTCAGTGTCCTATGGGAAGACAACAAGATAATAAATGCATTCCTTTGAACACTTTGACTTTCCAGAAAGTGTGTTAATGAGATTTGTTTTGTACCTGTGAAGGGTCGAGACCTTCCCGCCCGTCATTGTCCAGGCACAGCTCTTTCTCTCTGTTTCTGATGTCGGGACTAGCAGCACTGATGAGCATTTTGAGGTTGGAAGTCGGCGTCCAGGGGTCAACAGAACCTACTTCTCTTCCTTTTTTAGGTGTAGTGAGGGGACCCATGGTTGGCTGGTTCTCCACTGACACTGCACACTGACCAAATAACTTCTTTGGAGTATTTACAGGAACCTGGGGTGCTACAAAACCACCATCCTAGCCCGCAAAACAATAAAAAAAGATTTAGATAGATACAAGCCCATCCATTACCACTGAGGTAGCTATACATAGGGATTTCTCACAATAAAGGAACAAGTTATATCTGAGAAACATTTAGATGCCTTTGTGTTGACTGACCTTTGAATGAGATTTCAGGGTCAGATTTTGAGATTCAAGCGCTGTATTTGACATTTTCCACCTTAGTACAAGAATTTCACATGGATTTATATTAGCTAACGTTAGCCAGCTAGCTAGGCATTAATATAACCTAATAAGTCAGATTCATCTTAGGGATGTATGAAATAATGCTGAAGATATTCTAAAAAACCCTATAATGTGTTCCTAACAGTTACGTTATGGATAAAAAAAGCAGCAATTAGCATATGCTATTCAACTTTTGTTCCAACAACACACTTTAAAACGTAGCTAACTATGAAGTAGTTAGCTAACCTGCAGTAATAAACGATGCTCATTCATTTTAGCATTAACGTTACTGTTTAAGTTATTACTTTCCTTACCGTTTTTTCAATGAAACATATTTGTTGAGTGCCCTAGTTTAAACCAGCGTGACAAGAACAAGCTAAAATATATATATTTTTATTAGATTACTCTTCGTTTAACCTGACAAGATCGATCACAAAAATCAGTATAAACCTAATCAAAACATCAGATTGATATTGGCGGTAACTGACGTGGGTTCCATCGAATCGCCGGGCCCAACGGACGCAGCGGTGCCGCCCTTTTTGTTAAAAACAGCCAATAGGAGCGCCGCGCGAGGCAACGTAGAGGAAGTAGAAAGACCGTCCCGCGCAGGTAAACTGTTTTTTGAAATCCTTGGCGCGGAACGTCTGTACAGTAACAGTGGCGACTCGCTTTAAACTTTGATACGTTTGTGGCCAAAGTTTGAATACTAACTACAAAGAGAACGTTGCATTTATAGGGTGGCATGTTTAAAAAGTGCTCGGTGACGGTTCCCCCTAAAGATAACGTTTGTGCTACGTAACGTTAGCCAACAGCGAGCGCCCCGTTTGAAACCGCTTTAATTTAACGTTAACGAAACTCCGTTAAACCGGATAACCCAGAAACTTTGTAACGTTCCACCAACGGCTTTGTTTTTAAATGCACAGCCGTGACGTGTACTTCCTACAAGCAGTCCATACGCGGGGAAACGGAGCTCGATACAACAGCGGCAAACCAGCGACACCGAAACCAAAACATCAACGGTTGTTATATTAAATATCTCGATCCTCTTAATGATAAAGAAGCGTTCAGACTTACCCAAATACGTGGAACAAGCCTCCCTCAGATGGAGCTTCCCATTTTGACTGTAGCCTAATGTGTTTTGGATAGTTCCAAAATAGTTCCAAAAGATAAATCCGATCCCTAAAATGTGGATTTCTACACAAGATCATACGTTTCCACGCCAATTAAACATTAAAAACACTCGCAGTGTAATAGCACAAAATGTGCTTGGCTCTAAGTTTCTTATTTTTCTTCTTCCCCGTGCTAGTGAGAAGCATAGACTGTGTGGGGAGTGGCCTCTTGGTCAACTTTACTACAGATGTGAAAAGTTTGCCCAATGTGTGGGGGTGACCGCCAGCATTTGGCCCGCCCTGTGCGAGCATGCGCGCTCACTACTTCCTCTTGGAGAGAGGCAGAGGTTACATTTAGTCCAACATCTAATGTTATCATGATGAATTATTTTTATGTGAATTAACACATTTTCTACAGTTGTTTACAGGCTGCTCATGTGTGTTAATGTAATATATGTTTTGTAATCTCCCATGTAAGGCTAACTGGTATAGTATTCCGGCAGGAAGCATGGCTGCATTTACTTTTAACAGGTTCCTGAGCAAATATTTGCTGTTGGGCCCCCCCCCCATTAGTCTCCCATTAGCCTCGCTTTGCTAGCTCTCTCTCCACAGTGCAGTGCGGAGATAGGTCTGGTTCCATTTGCAAAGCGTGTGGGATGGAATCCCATCCCTTTTTTGTGGTAATTTGGTTAAAAAGCAACCCATATTTTTGATATAGACATTTTTTTTAAAGGGGTCAAATGCAGTGCAAAATAGTCTCTAGAAGGGACTTGTGTGTTGGTGGAACATTTGCACCCGGCAAAGAAAACACCATATAAAATATTAAATAATAATTAAATAATTGATTAATCCCGCAAGGGGACATTACAGTTTACACTGTTGTTCTTACACACATTACACACAGGCCTGTATTACAGACATGCTCAGGTCCTATACATGCACTCAATGGAGAGATGTCAGAGTGGGGGG